>NW_023276806.1:99817979-100110479 GCF_003668045.3 Cricetulus griseus
TAGGGGAATGCTTGTATTCTAGAAATGGTGAAAGGAACCCCACCACCACCACCACTGTGACTCTGTCACAGATGGACCCTTCCCTGGGGATGTCACTTCTCTCTGCAGGTGAGAGGTTCAGGATAGGAACAGTGTTAAGGACCAGTGACCCTGGAGGCATTTCCTACCCAGGATCCTGTCTGTGCTGAGCACATGGAAGAGCAGAATATCCTGCTCCGGGGCTGGACCAGACAGATACGGGTGGGTCTGTCTTACAAGGCTGAGTTGTTTGTACCTTGGCACAAGGTGTCCTAATTCTGTAAACAACAAATGTCTGAAGCAGCCAGTTAAACAGTATCTCTCTGTCTGTGTCTCTCTGTGCTCCACTCCCCACAAGTGAACATTTTCCTACGGCAAACATCATTTCCCCACTCTCTTCTCTTCCTGTCCCCTTCCTCCCTCACCATTGAACTGCTTAGCTTCTGGTCCCAGTTCACAGTGTCCTCAGCATCAGCCAGCACACAAAAGGCTCTCTGTGAGGAGACAGCCTCTGTAGTAGGGGCATGTAGCCCTGTCCCTGGATACTCTGCACTTACAGGATCACAGCCCAGTGATCACTTAGACCCAGCTTCTTCTTTGGTTGGAAACAAACACCTGCTCTGTTCTACAAAAGCTGATACACAAAACATGTCTGAAGGTCTAAGGTTTTCCCTCATCCACAAAGCGGACCCGCTAGGCTAGCCACTGAGTGGATGTGAAGACTGGACTTTGTCCCTGAGCATAAGCAGTCTTTTGCTTCCTGCAGTGTGTGGCCTGCACTGTCCCCAGCGCTCAGACCTGGTACCGGATACGTGCATCCCAGGAAGAATAAACAGGCATTCTTAGTAAGAAACTCTGTTCACTAGGCATGTAGGGCAGATACCACAAATTGAGTAACTGTGGCTGTGGGGGAGTCAGAGCCTCCATTTAACCAGACAGACGGTGTGGAGTCACCCTGGAAGGGAGATGTTGTAATGTTTAGAATTCATTACTT
This sequence comes from Cricetulus griseus, assembly GCF_003668045.3. Taxonomy (NCBI): domain Eukaryota; kingdom Metazoa; phylum Chordata; class Mammalia; order Rodentia; family Cricetidae; genus Cricetulus; species Cricetulus griseus. Next base: position 99,818,992 of record NW_023276806.1, read on the forward strand.
GATCCAAACTGCATATTCTGCAAAGCTTTACCTTGATGATATCTGCCACAGGCAGTTTCTCTAAGAAAACACACTAAAAGTTTACAACCAAGTTTAGAAACAGGAACGGTTTCCTGCTGCAAATTCCTAATGGATGTTTGTCATTGCCACTCTCAAGTGCTCACATCTCTGCCTGAAATTCCTAACGCTCCTCCACACGGGCATGTGGACTGTCATCATAAATGATGCAGAGCTCTGAGGCCCACCACATCCCTGTGAGAGCTAATCTCTGGAACATGCCCATCCCACGGAAGGAGAGCACAACCACCCTAAGCAATCCACACCCTGCTGGGCACCCAGGACTACTAACCAAATTCAGGCCTGAAACCCAAACACTAGAGCCACTAGAGCAATCTCTCTCTCTCTCTCTCTCTCTCTCTCTCTCTCTCTCTCTCTCTCTCTCTCACACACACACACACACACACACACACACACACACACACATATATACCACACGCACACCCCATACACAACATCCTCACACATACCACACATTCACACACATACATCACACTTATACACACACACACACACACACACACACACACACACACACACACATACACACCATTCCCATGTTCTTACTTTGCTGACAGGCAGAGAGAAGGGAGACTGCGGCCAGCAGGACTGAATCGCCTGCCATCCCTGGTCTATTTCACAGAACTGTTTGTAGGAAGCCAGCTGAAGAGCATAGGCTTTTAGGACCCTGTGGAGCTGATCTAGCTCCCTTACAGAGTCAACAGAATTGAATCAACAGAGTTGAGAAAGAAAAAAAAAGAAGGCAGGATTCAAGGCTGAGTAACAACCTTTGCACCGGAACAGAAAACCAGGAAGCTAGGCAAGGCCTGCTGGGCTGCTGGCACAGAGCCAGCTCTGTTCCTTTCCAAACCTGCCCTACAACACACACATACAGACACACACAGACACATACACACACACAGACACATACACACACACACACACACACACACACACACACATACATGCATACACATAGACACAAGCACACACAGAGAGACACACATACACATACAGAGACACAGATACAGACACACACACAGAGACACACATACACACACACAGAGACACAGATACAGACACACACACAGAGACACACATACACACACACAGAGACACAGATACAGACACACACACACACATACATACACATACATACACAGACACACACAGAGACACAAGCACACACAAAGACACAAATATACACACAAGACACATGCACACACTGACACACATACACAGAGACACACACACAGACACACACACATACATACACACACACACACACACACACACACACATACATACACACACAGACACACACAGAGACACACACAGAGAGACACAGATACAGACACACACACATATATACAGACATACACACACACACACACACACACACACATACACAAACACAGACACATAGACATTCACACAGACACACACACACACAGACACACACACACACACTGATTCCAGATTGGCCCTCTTGGGCTGCCTACTAAGTTATTGTCTTCCTGTTGAACAAATCCTGGGACATCCCCTCACCCCCACTGATGTCTCCCAATTCCTCAACTCTAGCTCCTAAAAGACAAATTAAAATTAAAAATAAATAAAAGCTTAACATGCCTTAAAGCCCTATGCATTTGCTTGCTTTTTTTTTTTTTTTTTTTTGAAACTCAGCTCTTTTTTCATTGGGGACATCAGGCCTCTGGTCCTCACTCACTTGTTGGTACTGCTGGTCCTGAGGTTTTAAGCACATCTAGGTGTAGGAAAAGCCAAGCAGGCTACTGTGGCTGGTGCTGCGTATAACTGTCTGGATGGGAAGCTCATGTTTGCCCAGGAGGTCATGCCTCTAACTCTCATACTTCTCAGGCTTGAAGAAGAAGGCTTGAAGATGTCCTTGACCTTGTACCAACAGGGTCCTCAGGTTCCCTGGTGTCTATGGAGATGGCAGTCTTGTCATGACCCTGTCCCCACCCACCAGAAACCGCTTTGATCTGCTCTGAGGCGGCTTAATCCTGAGTTCATGTAGCTTCCACCTCTAGGAAGGTATACAACAATGCAGAGTTACATGATGGAACATTTATAGCCCTTCTGCAGAGACAAATTTCTACATGATCCTTCCACGAAAACATTGCTGTACAGTCAATAAAACCCTCCAAAAAACTTAAGAATTTTATTTTAATTTCTAATATGTTTTATTGTATGTATATGACCTGAACCCACAGAAAGAAGGGTGCCAAACAATGAGGTTTTGAGTGGGAGGACCAGGCATGAGAAACAAAAATGACAAAAGCAATGGCTAGCACTGGGAGGTCGTGCATAAAGCTGACGGCTTGTGCCAAGAAAGCTTATTAAGAAGCGTAGCATCATATAAAGTACTTTCAGGGGGAATAATGGCCAAGGTCAGCAGGAAACTAAGTCAGACAATGTTGGCAAAGATAACACAGACACAGCTTGCTTTAGGACTGATGACTACAGCCCAGGGGAGAGTCAGGTCCCAGAAGCCACAACCTTGACTCCTTTAGGGCACTGGCTCAGGGGTCAGCCAGGCATTGGCAAGTCCACTGCTGAACAAAAACACTTAACTAAAGTTCCCTTTGTCCTTTTCATTAGGGCCTGGAGAAAGTCTTGGATTAGTCTGGCTTCTGTGTGTGTGTGTGTGTGTGTGTGTGTGTGTGTGTCTGTCTGTCTGTCTGTCTGTCTGTCTGTCTGTCTGTCTGTCTGTGTCTCTATGCATGTGTGTATCTGTGTCTCTGTGTTTGTCTGTGTGTGCATGTGTGTGTGTGTGTGTGTGTGTATCTGAGTGTGTGGGTGTGTCTGTATCTCTCTGTATGCATGTATCTGTGTCTCTGTGTGTGTCTGTGTGTGCATATATGTGTGTGTATCTGAGTGTGTATGTATGTGTGTGTGAGTGTGTGTGTGTATGTGTGTGTGTGTCTGTCTGTCTGTCTGTGTGTCTGTCTGTCTGTCTGTGTCTCTATGCATGTGTGTATCTGTGTCTCTGTGTTTGTCTGTGTGTGCATGTGTGTGTGTGTGTGTGTGTGTGTATCTGAGTGTGTGGGTGTGTCTGTCTGTATCTCTCTGTATGCATGTATCTGTGTCTCTGTGTGTGTCTGTGTGTGCATATATGTGTGTGTATCTGAGTGTGTATGTATGTGTGTGTGTGAGTGTGTGTGTGTGTATGTGTGTGTGTGTGTGTGAGAGAGAGAGAGAGAGAGAGAGAGAGAGAGAGAGAGAAAGAGAGAGAGAGAGAGAGCTACAAAACCCATGTAGAGGTCAGAGTTGGCTTTTCTCCTCTGACTATGAAGTACAGGGAGTGAACTCGGGTCTTTAGGTACGCATAGCAAGCACTTTTACCTACTGAGTCAACAGAGTTTGTTGTAACATTCCCTGGATGAAGAAGAAAAACATTTTTCTGAAGGACACATCAATTGTTTAGAATGTGGTCCCTTTCTTCTCTTTGCTTTCCTCAGTGCTAGATATTAAATCCAGGGCCTTGTGGATGCTAGCCATGCACCACTGAGCAGCAACCTTAACATTCCTAGCAGTTGTCTGAGATGAGGTAACTAAGAACAAACAACACACTGGCAGTAGTGGCTAAGCACTCTTAGAGTGTGCAAAGGGCTCTGTAAGAACTCAGAGTATTTCACTCACTAGCTTCTCACTTTCTCACCAAAGTCATTTTACAAGATGGAAACATTAAATATAAGCATTTGGGAAGCTGGACCTGGTCACACAGACCTAAAGACACAGCTCTGGGAATATTGCTCCATAATACTGCACTTGCCTAGCAAAGGCAGGGCCCTGGAATTGACTCCCACAGCAAAAAAAATGGGATTCTGTCTGGGCAATGCAGTAAAACAAGTCTCAAAGCAAACATATGGCTATTTCTGCATAATTCTAATAACTGGTGAAAAGAAATGATACCTAGAATGAAGTAAATGTTTTCTCAAGAAAACATCCTTCATTGCACAACCCCTGGCTGTTCTCTGGCCCATCCTCTCCCTTTCCTCCCTATCCTTCAAAAATAAAAACAGCTTCTCGATGATGACAGCTTGTCCATCATCCTGGAGTGTGTAGGGCATGGTGGCAGAGCTCTCCCAGCTGCCAACATGTTGTGTGGCAGAGAAAGAGACAGAAAATCATCTCCTTCCTGGAGCTGCCCAGAAATAATCAAAGAGGAGGTTCTGTCGGTGACCTCAATGGTTTTGATTGAAAAGTGGACAGTGGCTACTCTCCACTTGCCTCAAGTTTACTGCATGATCCTGAGGAAGTTCTGGCCAGTCAAAAAAAAAGCCCATACCAACTCTCAAGTTTTAAAGAAAAACTCGGGTAAATGAAATAGGAATTGTGCCCATTTTTTCTCATTCTGTAAAAATTTGAGGAACAGGAACAATGTGATAGAATATGCCATCATTTATTTAAGCGTTCTCCAAGGGCCCATGTGTTGAAGGCCTGACCTCCATCCCCTAGTGCTACTGGGAGGTGGTGGGCAAATCTTTATGAGGCCTAGCCAGGAGGTAGTGGTGCATGCCTTTAGTCCCAGCCCTTGGGAGGAAGAGGCAGGTGTATCTCTGAGTTCAAGGTCAGCCTCATCTACAGAGAGAGTTTCAGGACAGCCAAATCCTGTCTCACCCCCCCCAAAAAAGAGGTGGGGCTTATTGGGAAGAAGTTAGGCCAGGTCTCTGTGAGAGCAACCCTTAAAGGAGATAGTGAGACCTTGCTCACCCCCCACCCTTACTTCCCAGCCATCAGAAGCCAACAGGCTTTCTTTGTGGCATCCTCTTGCCCTGAGGTACTGTGTTAAAACAGGCCCAAGCAACAGTCACGGCTAAAACTTCTCAGACCATGAGCCAAAATGTCCTCTCTCCCTTTTAACTGATTTTCTTTGGAATCTTATTAGAGTAACACTAAGCTAAATAACACAAAAATATCTTTCTTGCTTCTCAGAAATGGAGGCATTTTGCTCTATCATCCTAAGTGGGGAAAACTGAACTAAAGAAGACCAGGGCATTTTACCGGTTTTGAGGAGTCATCTGCCCTGGGCAAGGGGCAGATAGTCACCTTAGAGCAAGCTTTAGCCTGTCACTAGGCACCAGAGTGTCATGTCAAAGCCAAAGGATAAAAGAGCAAAACGTAGGAAAAGAAAGGCCATTCCACCGCAGTAAGGAAAAGTACCAGATATGAGAAGTGACCTAAACTCACACCCCTGGGTCAGAGCTAGTGGCTACATTTCCATGGACATGTTTGCTTTAAAGGCAATTGTGACCTTACAGGGCCCCTCAAACATGCAAATGAAATAACATGAGGTAAGTAAACAATATATTGTCCATAGGCGTCACCACCCACTCGTGCTACCATAACCCCATGGCCGCCTGCCTCCAATAGCGACAGAGAGACTAGCCCTGTGTGTTGACAAGGATGTTATATCATAACAGAGAGGCCCAGAATGCAGACATACATGAGTTCCCCCCAGAAGACTGGAAATAGCATTTGAATTCCTTCAAATGGCTTTTGACAGTAGTAGAAGGTCTCAAACTGAGTCATCTTAAGTTTACTTAAAGATTAGGAGGGGATGAGACAAAGGAACCCAGAAGCCATGAAGAGAAGTAGTAGAAGTCTTCCTGAAGACTGCCCCACAGCAATACAGCCCTCCACACACTCCCACTCACACACCTAAGGCGACATATGCCCTTTCCTGCTCTTAGACACACATAAAGCACACATTCACACCCATACGCATGTCCTCACTCAATACCCATACCCTCTCAGGCACAGAACTCCTGCATACAAAGGGTGGCCAGTTTCCATATTACCACACATTAAACAAAAGTTTGGCTCACAAAGTGGGTGACATGCTGCATTCTGGTGATTTGGCAACAACAATAGCAAATGGAACTAATGTTATAATTTGTCTCTAACTAATGTTATACTTAGTCTCAAATATGACTGTTGAAACTGGACAATGTTCTGGATTACATGGGTTAAAATAGGATTGTCATGAGCATTCTACTCTGTTCCCTGAAGGTTGTCGACAGAGTCAAATATATAAACTCAACTAGGCTCAGAGCAACAAGAGACTGGAAAATCTGGGACCCACAGGCTGAGGTGCTAGGATGGGCCCAGAGTTCCCAATGTCCATGCTACTAGCTCCCAGTAAATTGCTGGGTGTCAGGCTTATAATCCATATACTCGAGTTTGAGGCCTGTCTTGAGTTACATAGAATACCCTGTCTTAAAAGAAAGGAAAGGGGCATGGAGAGATGGCATAGGAGCTAAGAGCATGTACTGCTCTTGTAGAGACTCCAAGTTCAGTTCCCAGCACCAGTGCCACTGTGGGGTCCATGGCAGCTTGGGGCCCAAGGCTCCTTGGCCGCACAGCTGCCATGATAGGCTCAATAGAGGCCAGTCAGAAAGTGGGTCTGAGTTTCAGTTTACCCTAAGGCAACACCTAACTCCAAGAAAGACCACAAACTGAAACCACTCAGACACCACTCAGGAATGGACCAATCAGCATCCAAAGGGAGAAAATGCCTAATATTCCAAAGAAAATACCTAATGTTCCAGCCATTGTAGATATGATCACCAGATGTACCTTAGTCCCGAATATACCCATCCCCTCTCACCAAGACACCCCTAGACAAATGTCAGTCAGAGGTCCTGAACCTTAGAAATCCCCTCCCCCCAGCCTCTGCTATGATAAAAATCCCACCCCAACTGAGCTCAAGGCTCTCCAATCTCATGGACACGTGGAGGGTCCAAGCTCCAGCTTGAATAAAGGCTCTTTGCTTTTGTATATGGACTCCTGGGTGGTCTTTGAGGGACTCCAAGATCTGGGCATAATACCACATAGCTCACAATTACTTGTAATGCCAACTCTAGGGGATTTGACATCTCTGTCTTCCCTCTGAAATCACCTGCACTTGACACACACACACACACACACACACACACACACACACACACACACACACATGCATCACACGCCTAAAAGAAAATATATCTTTAAGAAACATATTTCTTAAAAAGATAACAAAACAATGAAGACAAGGTATTAACATTCACCCACTGACATGCACTGACCAGGCACAAAATCATCTCAATGAATCTTTGTAAAAAGCTAAATGCATATTTTATTCCCTGTTTTCAGATGGCTACACCAAGGCTCAGAGGTTAGCTACTGGACCAAACCTGCTACCTGTAAAGCCTTTATGTTTAACTTTGGTCACATTATGGGATCACTTCCACACACATGGAACTTCTGATTTAATTGGCATCCATTCCAGCTGAGCAACTGATTTTTTTTCAAAGGAATTTTTAGAAGACTCATTTTTAGTTTGTTTTTGTGTGTGAGTCACATGTGTGCAGGTGCCCATAGAGGCCAGAAGAAAGTGTTTGACTCCCTGGAGCTGGAGTTACAGGCAGTTGTGAGTCAGCTGACATGGGTGCAGAGAACTGAATTCAGGTCCTCTGCAAGAGCAGGATACATTTTTAACCCCTGAGCCATCTCTACAGCTCCTCATGCACAGCCTGGTGGAGAGCCACTGTCTACCAAGACTTCTCAGACATCTGCATCACTTGAAGTGGTACAAATGGGCAGATTTCCAGCCTCCTTCCAGGCTCCCTTACTGGGCTTCACTCATCACACACAGCCATACGTTACTCACACTCCCCATCTTACAGATAAAGAAACTGAGACCCACTGAGCTTCCAGGGCTTGCTTTATTATTTGAGTTCCAGAGACTAGGAGTTAGACAGATAGGGAGAAGGACCATGGTTAGGTAATAAAGAGTGCAAATTCCCAGGGTGACCGGCTTCTTCTTCACCCTCCTGACTTGAGACAAAAGCCTGTTGTTGGACTTGCTGCTCAACAAGTTCAAGGCCTGGTCAGGACAAGTCATACAACAGTTGTGGACCAGTCAGCCATCCTACCTGTCTTCTAATTCAGCAACCCTAAAGTAGGGAAGGAAGACTCTACAGAGGACTTAACCCCACACACACACCTCAACAAGAGACTGGATTTTGTTTTTGTTTGTTTGTTTGTTTGTTTGTTTTCAGCTTCCTGGGTTTGCTTCACAAGTGGTCTTTTTCTCTGCGTGTGAGCTGCATTTGTGTGTTTCCCCAGGCTACAATAAATGCCTGCCGTAGTTGCTAATTCTGTCTAAAGTGAGTGAGATTTCCCTGCTGCTGCTACCAGATTTTTCCTGCTTTTTGTTTTGTTTTGTTTTGTTTTTCAAGATTTCTCTGTGTAAAAGCCCTGGCTATCCTGGAACTCACTCTGTAGACCAGGTTGGCCTTGAACTCAGAGATCCACTGGCCTCGGCCTTCCTGAAGCTGGGGATTAAAGGAGTGTACCACCATGCCCTGCATTGCTTTTCAATTTTTGTTGTTGTTGCTTTTTTAAAAAGTTTTTAAACTGAGCTATGCATTTTCCCCACTCTGCTTCCCGCCTCCCCTCTCCCCTTTCATCCTCTTCCATGCCCCCCAAAACTCCCAATTACTCCCAATTTACTTGTCTTTTTCCCCTTCTTGGTGGATCCATGTATGTCTCGCTTTGTTACCTAAGTTCTCTGGGGTTGTGGCCTGTATGTAGGCTGGTTGTCCTTTACTTTATGTCTAATACCCATTTATGAGTGAGTATATATTACATTTGTCTTTCTGGGTCTGGGTTATCTCACTCAGGATGGCATTCTCTAGTTCCATCCATTTGCCTGCAAATTTCAAGATATCATTGTTTTTTGTTTTTTTTTTTTTTTTCCCTCCCTGAGTAGTACTCCATTGTATAAATGTACCACATTTTCTTTATCCATTCTTCAGCTGAGGGACATCTAGGTTATTTTTAGGGTCTGACTATTACAAATAATGCTGCTATGAACATAGTTGAGCAAATGTCCTTGTGTGAGTGTCGGATTAAAGTCTCTTTATTCAAGAAGACACCAAGGCAAAACACAGGCCAGAGCTAGGTTATAGAACCCAGCAAGCACGGCCAGAACAAAAGGGGCCGGGTCCCCACGTGCAGCCCCTTAAGAAGCTCCCTTATGTCACCCCGGCTTTCCTTCACCACACCCTTATGGGCCAGTCCCGGGTCCACCTGGTACCTGTCCCAAGACTATTGGGCGGGGCTAGGGTGTCTCCCTACAATTCCCCTTCTAGTCTAAAAGAGGATTAAAACTTAATAGTGTAAAATATCCAAAACTAACAATCATAAGGGTGAAATACAAGAAGATACAATAATCTGCTATGGTACATCCTATGTCTATTCTAGCTAGGTCTTAAAGTCATGTGGAAAAAGTGTCTAACTTGAACACCTTCTTCCAATCCCAACTCTAAACAATAAGAAGGTTATACTTAACTAGACTTACACTATCCTAATACACAATGATGGGGAACAGGGGCGTAGTATCTTCTAGGTTACTTCCTGGTGAAATGGGACAATGATAGTCATGTGGGGGCCCTGTGAAAAAAAATGCCAGTATAGGGAAAGCCTCTAATGAGTTATGTCTAGTCCATGTTAGATGAGATTTGTTTGATTGAAGATCTATGTTGAAATCCTCAACTTGATTGAAGTCATTACTCGAGGTTCTGGTTGGAGTGTCAATCGAAACGGAGTGAGTTGAATCCAGTATAGTCGGGGAGGTGTAGTCCAATTTTTTTTTCCGGAGCTTGTAGGGATTGCTGTCAGGCTGGTTCTTGTTGGCTGTATGGGACTCAAACATAAGTGTCATCAGAGAAATGTTCGCTTGTTCATGTATGTGTACTGGGAAAGGCAAACCTTGACGAACAACGATTATGAGAGGGTGTGAAAGAAAAAAACAAGAAAAGACAAAGATAGTCCTCTTATTCTTCATTTATTCTGTATCACAGCAATTGGCTTCTTGATATAACACAGAAACTTTTAAATGTTGTTAAGTAACATGCTTGGATTTTAGAGTAGGAAAGCCAAATCCAACTCTAAATCCAGCATCGATTTAGTTGAATAGGGACTAGGAAATGAATAGACATAGAGTTATTCAAGAGACAGCTGTAAATTTTACCGTATGGCACGTTCCTTTTGTTGGATGGTTATAGCTACGTTCTTTCCTTAAGTATCCATACATGTAGTGTCCTTTGACTTCTAGAGGGGGGTTCCTCAGAAAATACCTGTCAGTCATCCTTGTCGAGAGGGTTGTCTTCCTCAACTCGAATCTTGATCAATTTTGATGGTATCTAAAGATTTTCTTCTCCTGTGGAGATAAATACAAAACCCCTACCCCAACGTAACACATGTCCAGGTTTCCATACCAAGGTCAGCACATCTTTGAAATACACTGGTTGGTTCAGTTCAGCAGTTTTTTCCTTAGTCCAGTGTCTTTCCGCAGCTGTCTGTCCACTGTCATTGGCATTAAGAAAGTTTAACGTTAATAAAGCATTATGTAATCTATGTTTGGGGGGTTTCGACTTACCAGCTTGCCTATGGAGCATCTCCTTAAGTGTCCTGTTAGACCTTTCAACAACTGCTTGTCCTGTAGGGTTGTGTGGTATACCTGTGACATGCTTAATGTTATAATATTTGAAGAACTGTTCCATTTTTGTGGAAACATATGTTGGAGCATTGTCAGTTTTTATCTGCGCCGGTATGCCCATAACTGCCATCACCTCCAGTAGGTGTGTAATAATGGAATCAGCTTTTTCAGAGTTGAGAGCAGTAGCCCATTGGAAACCTGAGAATGTGTCAATGGTATGATGCACATATTTTAAATTTCCAAATTCTGCAAAGTGAAAGACATCCATTTGTCAGATCTCATTCCTCCGAAGGCCTTTAGGATTACATCCTGCTGGCAGTGGAGTTTGGTTATAAAAGGAACAAGTAGGACAGTTTCTCACTATCTCCTTGGCTTGTTGCCAAGTGATGGAGAAGCCCTTCTTTAAACCCTTGCTATTTACATGATGCTTTTTATGAAATTTTGAGGCTTCTAGCACAGTGCCAATCAATAAACGATCGATCTCGTCATTGCCTTGTGCCAGTGGGCCTGGCAGACCCTTATGGGATCTGATATGCATAATGTACAGTGGGTTACTTCTGTTTCTGATTGTTTCCTGTAACTGCAAGAACAACGAGGTTAGTTCAGTATTATCAGGGACGAATTCTGCAGTCTCTATGTGCAAGACGACTCTCTCTGCATATTGGGAATCAGTAACTATATTAAGAGATTCCGTTAAATCCATAAGCACCATAAGAATTGTATATAATTCTGCTTTCTGTACAGATGTATATGGACTTTGAACTACTTTACTTACCTCACCTGCTTTATAACCAGCCTTACCTGTTTTGTTAGCATCAGTGTAGAAGGTAAGAACTCCAGAAATGGGAGTTTGTCTTACAATGCGTGGAAGAATCCAAACTGTCTTTTTTATGAATTTAATTCTGTCGGTTTTGGGATAGTTGTTACTAATTGTTCCCAAAAAGTCGGTGAGAGCTATTTGCCAATATTCATTATCCTTCCATAAGGAGGAAATTTCATCATTAGTTAAGGGTACTATAATCTCTGCTGGGTCTTTCCCAGTCAACTGATGAAGTCTTAATTTGCCCTTTAAAATCAAATCAGAAATCTTTTCTATATACGTCTTTAACTTTTTGTTCTGCTTATGTGGCAGGAATATCCATTCCAATATAGTGTCTTCCCTCTGCATCAGAATCCCAGAAGGGTATTTTCTGGATGGCAAGATGACCAGAATGTAGTCTAGATCAAGGTTTATCCGATCTACATGCGCATCCAATATTCTGTTTTCTACCCATTGTAGCTCTTTTTCTGCCTCAGCCGATAATATTCGTGGACTGTTTAAGTCCTTATCACCTTTTAGTGTCATTTTTCAATGCTTTAAGTCATGTCCTTCCACACCAATAATCGTCTGTAATTGAGAGATTTCTCCCAGTAGCTTCTGAAGACTGTTAAGAGTTTGATAACGGTCCCTTCTAATTTGTACCTTTTGAGGTCTGATTCTTTGTAAGTCTATCTTATATCCTAAATAGTTAATAGAATCTCCTCTTTGTATCTTTTCTGGGGCAATTTGTAAACCCCATCTAGGCAGAACCTCCTTCACCATTTTAAACATATGTTCCAAAGTTTCCTCACTAGAATCTGCTAAAAGAATATCATCCATATAATGATAAACAAGAGATTGTGGAAATTGTTTACGAATTATTTCCAAAGGTTGTTGTACAAATTGTTGACACAAAGTAGGGCTATTTAGTATTCCCTGAGGCAAAACCTTCCACTGGTTTCTCCGAACTGGCTGTGAGTTATTAAGAGTTGGCACTGTAAATGCAAACTTCTCTCTATCGCTTTCTTGTAATGGTATAGTGAAAAAGCAGTCTTTAAGGTCAATTACTATGATCGGCTATCCTTTGGGTATTAAGGAAGGCAATGGCATTCCAGGCTGTAGAGCGCCCATAGGCTGAATTACCTTATTTATGGCTCTCAGGTCTGTCAGCATTCTCCAGTTACCTGACTTCTTCTTGATGACAAATACAGGAGAATTTTAAGGGCTGGTAGATTGCTCTATGTGACCAGCCTCTAGCTGTTCCTGAACTAACTTTTCTAGAGCCTCAAGCTTTTCGGAGGTCAAAGGCCATTGCCCTATCCAGACTGGTTTATCTGTAAGCCATTTTAATGACAGGGCCTTTGGTTCCTCTGACGGCCTGTCATTTGTATTTAGTGTCTGTACAGCCTGGACAGTTGGTAACCATTTTCCATGGCATCTTACCCGATCTTTTCTACTATCTAGTGATTTCTAGAATTCATATCTGACATTGGAGGGATGTTAATTTGAGTATTCCATTGCTGTAATAAATCATGACCCCATAAATTTATAGCAATATCTGCTACGTAAGGTTTTAGTATTCCTTTTTGTCCTTCCGGTCCAATACAAACCATTGAGTTAACACTCTGTCGAACTCTAGATAGAGTTCCAATTCCTAAAAATTGTACATTGGCCTCTTTAAGTGGCCATTTTTTAGGCCAACATTTCTGAGTGATAATAGTCTCATCAGCTCCAGTGTCCACTAAGCCTGAAATAACTTTATTGTTAATTGTAATTTTCAATTGAGGCCTTTTATCATTAATAGAAGCTTGCCAAAATATGCATTTGTCATTTTTACCATTTACATGTGATTCTTCATCACTATTTAAACCCTGGGTGCCCGTTGGCTCTTCAGGGTCGTAAAGTTCTTGGGTGCCACGTGTCGGATTAAAGTCTCTTTATTCAAAAAGACACCAAGGCAAAACACAGGCCAGAGCTAGGTTATAGAACCCAGCAAGCACGGCCAAAACAAAAGGGGCCGGGTCCCCACGTGCAGCCCCTTAAGAAGCTCCCTTACGTCACCCCGGCTTTCCTTCACCATGCCCTTATGGGTGAGTCCCGGGTCCACCTGGTACCTGTCCCAAGACTATTGGGCGGGGCTAGGGTGTCTCCCTACATGTGAGTGTGTATCCTTTGGGGCTTTTTAATTCTTTAACTGACAGAGAAACACAATCGAGACTCCTAGTCTGTATCATTTCTAGACTATGCTGAGTTTACTACAATCCAGAGATGGAAGATCTGGGTAGTAGGGTTGCAGAGGATGAACAAGTTGATAGAAACCAACAGGGCATCACTGGTGTTCAGAAAGGAATAAAGAAGTCCATGGAACATTCTGAAAAGTTTCTACACCCAGATAAGCCTCTCTGCTGATGCAACAATTCAAATCAGACCAAATCAAACCAAATTAGAAAAAACCCACGTTTAATAGATACAGCTCTTCTGGATGACCTCCCAGCCCCCCAGAGAGGAGATGGGAAAGGGAGACCAGGAAAATCACCAGTCTGGTTTCTGGGGGGCAGTTTAAATACCCGTGGGTGTGGTCTTTGAAGGAACCAGCTTCCCTTTTGGCAGCCATAACGGCAGAACTCGTGCTTCTATGACCTTGCCCTAGACACTAGAAAGTCAGATTCCTGTCTCATGACAAGGAACCAATCGGAAGTTATCTGGTGGCTCTATGCTTTATGGCTCTGGGTGTGCTTTACGGACAAGCGCACAGCAATGACATAGAGAGCATAGCAACCACCCTTGGAGGGCCTATGGGCCATAACAACCAGTTGACCAATCAACACAGGGCAAGCCCTCCAAGCCTGTAGGCACACCAATCGTGAGCCTGTGCATATCCCTAGACACTCCCCTTACGCTACCCTATAAAGATCTGTGCGCAGTGGCTTCAAACTGTCTTTTCTAGCCATCCGCCATGGTGGGTGGGTGAAAGACCCGAGCTAACATGGGGTTAGCTTGTTAAATTACAATAAAGCCTCGTGCAGTTTGCAGCAAGCTCTTGAATCCGCCTGGTGATTTGGGTGACCGCGAACGTGGCCTGGGACCCCGGATACTTTCAGTTTCAGGGATCTAACAGTCTTGAGCATCTCTAGGGGAGGGGTCATCATTTGGTGGGCTGAGATACTGCAGGGTTTGGAGAGAGATGGGGGAGAGGGCTTCGGTGGAATTTCCACCTTGACATTCAGACTCTGGTTATATGGATGCCAGGGGCTGGGGTGAAGCTTCCACCTTAACAGGCTCCACAGTGTCAGGAAGGAAGAGAAGAGGAGAAGAGAAACCTTACTAATGTAACCCAGGAAAAATGCTAGAGCAAAGTCCAGGTTTTCTTTGGAGGAACATCCAGGTATCTGGTGGAGACATGAGGAGCAGACAGGCATGGGAAAGAGACCTGAGGCTGCCCCACAGGCAAGTGTGGCTGTAGCCAGTCTTAGCTCAACCCACCGGTATCCTCCCACCAGTAGGCTGGAATTCGAATCTAGTGTGGAGGGTCTCATGTTCAATGGGGGAAAGGAGTTAAATAAACATCCATGGAACTCAGGAATCTCTTGGATTTTTCGACACAGGAATGGCTAGAGAACTTCCTGAAGCGCCTATGCTCCATTACTCTGAGCCTAAAACAGTGCCTCTTGCTCAGTGTGTCTTTCAGACTTACATGTTATTTTGTCTTTGTTATGATAAAGTGTTCAGGGAACGTTGGCGGATTCCTTGGCAGGTGAGAGTGACCTAGGTGGGGGGACAAACATGCTAGGCAGACAGAGCGGAAGCGATAAGTTTTATTAGAAAGGGCAGGAAAGGGGAAGAAAAGAGAAAAGAAGGAAAGAGACACAGAGAGGACAGAAGATGGGGGGGGGAGTCCTCTCTGCACCCAGGGGAACAGCAGGAAAGGGGGCGGGGATCTTTCTTTTAAAGGGTCCTTTGCACCTGTGTGCAAACTAAGATGTTATTTTGTCTCCTGTGAAGTCATTGCCCAATCCCTTCACTAGGCACCCTACGTAGCCTATGAAGACATCTGCATGTGAATGGCACATAGCAATTGCGCTAAGAAAAACGTGGGGCACTGTTGTTTTCTCCATGACTCTGCAGAGGGTGGGGGTTTAAGGCAAAAGAAAAAAGTCATGCGCTATCCCCAGCCCTCAGAAAAAGTTGGCCAATTAA
Organism: Cricetulus griseus; assembly: GCF_003668045.3. Lineage (NCBI taxonomy): Eukaryota > Metazoa > Chordata > Mammalia > Rodentia > Cricetidae > Cricetulus > Cricetulus griseus. The sequence continues at coordinate 99,834,552 of NW_023276806.1, forward strand.
GAATGAACAAAATCAGCCAGCTCTCCCTCACTTTGAAATGCGGTGCTAAGCCGGCATCTGGGCTGATGGGCCTGTCAACAGTTAATTGCAACACAAGCCTGTTACCACATGACTCAGGAAAATACCCATCCGACCGGATCCAGGCCCAGTAGATGCCAGCTGGAAGGAAAGCAACCCTGAAAAACAAACACACCAGCCCCGGGAGGGGAGGGGCCTCCCCTAACACCGGAGGCCCAGCTGGGGCTGTCCAATGGATCTCGAAGGTCAGGCACCGCTTTTTGGTTTTTTGGTTTTTTTTAATTCCTTTTTGTTCACTCTTCTTGATTCCCTCAGGCTGTGCATGATTCTGGCCTTTGTTTCTGAGGCTTTGGCAAAGCCTTCTCGGAATTTCTGTCTCTGACAGTTCTCACCTCAAAAATATCTGGGACTGGAATTCCCAACAAAGCTCCCTGAGTCTGCTTCTTACTTTCTTCTCGTCACACTTGGTACACCCCTAGTTTGCAGGAGGAGGAGGAAACTAAGGAGTCCTCTGTTCAGACTGGGAGCAGTACCTTCAATTCTGTCCTGTGGGTCATAATAACCTATTTTGTCAAACCACAAGAGGGCGAGAGTGCCCGGAGTACCAGGTCTCTGTAGCTGCCACTTAAAGCCAAGCCACTCTATAGTCTCTCAGGTATTACTACCGTGTTCCCACTCTCGAGGGTTCCCGAGGATGTATGTCAGCAAAATTGGAGCAAGTCCGTTAGAAAAGAAAAAGAAACAAAGTCTGCCGGAATCATTTCTAAATAATCTATAAAAATGCAGGTTTTCAGAGATCAACAAACAAGAGTCCTTGACAAGCAACAGCATTCACAATTGCTTAATACCACAAATAGGAAAATACAAAAGCGTTAGGACTGAATCCTTGGCCCTGACCATCCCAGAACTAACAAGACCAGACCAGACTAACCACAGAGACATCCCCAAGAACAAGCCATCCAGGAAACTCTTCATATCTGAAAGCTACTGTTGGGGTCTGTGTGGAACAAGAGAAGACAAAAAAATAAAAAGCAGTACATGTGCTAGATACTATATTTCTTGAAAACGTTTTGAGGAAGCCAATACTTCACTGTGGACTTTGACCTCTGGTTTCTAGACTACCTTGATTTAAAAAATAAAAATAAAGAGCTCTGCTAGGACTTTGCATAAACCCAATGGAGAGGAGCAAGGCAGAGAGTCGGGCAGAGTCTGGAGAGATTCCAGGGTCCAGGCAGACAGTGGTTGTCACACAAGAGTAGACTTAGCAGGCAAGGGAAAACCTAAGCCGAGGAAGATGCATCGTGGCATTTCAGTTGAGGACTAGCAACAAGATGTCAGCTAGGTGAGTGGCTTGCAAAGAGGGGTGTGTGTGTGTGTGTGTGTGTGTGTGTGTGTGTGTGCACGTGCTGTGTGTAAGTGCCCGTGCATGAATTCATGCACACAAGCATGTGTATGTAAGAGTGAATGTGAGTGAGGGTATAAAAGAGTATGAGTGTGTGAATGTGTATATGAGTGTGTGAGAGACAGAATGTGTGTGTGTTGGAGTGCAGGCAAAAAGGAACAGCAGTAAAAATGCTTAAGGAGGGAAAGGATATGTCATGGTCAAAGAATCCTGGAGATGTGGGAGGGCAGAGGAGCCAGGATGGGCCCACACAGGGCCACTCTAAGCATGCTTACCTCATACCAGAGGCACTCAGTCTGGGGTCAGTTCCCCTCCCTAGACACTGGACAATGTCAGAGACTTTTCTTTTCTCACAGCTGAGGAGTGGGATGCTACTGGCACCTAGTGGGTAGAGGCCGGGATGCTACTGAATATCCTGTAATGCTCAGTACGGCCCACAACAAAGAAAGATCCTGCTCACAATGTCCATGGTGCCGAGGCTTGCAAAGCCATCCACGGACATTTAGCTGGAAAATTTGGTGAGGAGGTTTGCCCTAAGACTCACTGTGATGCCGGGCAGTGATGGCACATGCCTTTAATCCCAGCACTCAGGAGGCAAGGCAAGTGGATCGTTTTGAATACAGAGTGAGTTCCAGGACAGCCAGGGCTACACAGAGAAACCCTGTCTCGATAAACTAAAAAAGAAAAAAAAGAAAAAAAAAGAGTCACCGTGACATCATTATGGGTAATGAGACAGTATTGCCACTGTACATCAGAAGGGGTCTGTTTAGGAAAGTGTATTAGGGTACCCTGGCCATTGGACTGTCAGAATGGACACAAAAAGTCAATGGATGAGAAAGAGGTTTGGAAGACCCCATCAGTGGGATTAGAGGGCATGGAGGATGTGGAGGGTCACATCAGTGGGACTGGGGGCAGCAGTCAGGCAACACTTCAATGTGGGTGGTCTATCAACAGAGCAGGAAGAATGAGGGACCAGAAACCCAGGCAGAAAAACAGTGTGTCCATGCCAAGCCACTGTTCGGATGAGCTGTGAGAACCGGTCACTGAACAGGCATCCCCAGCTAGCCTCTCAGTAGGTCTTTGGATAGACTGTGTGGGAAAATGGTTCTGCAGAACAGTGCAGCCACAGCATCCACCCTGGGAGGACAGGAGAGAAGGGATTCGAATCCTATGCCCTGCCTCCTACTGGACAATCTCCCTGTAGCAGCTTTAAAACCTATCTCCACACCCTTGAACATGTCTCTCCTTGTGAGTTTGATGTTATGAATACATCAGCTTTGAGAGTCTAGAGTGGCCTTAACTCACTTGTAACCACTGTACTAGACAGAGGTGACACTGTGTGACTTCCAGGACCAACTGGCACAGCGTCTGCTTTGCTCAGTGGCGTACACAAACATGGAACCTTTGGCTGTAGGAAGTCAGCTTCCTCCCTCAAAGCACCATGCTGGAGATGAAGTGTGGGCCGCATGAAGAGCCCCTGTATATGGTCAGTGGTAAAGGCCAGCCAACAGCTAACAGGATCTGCTCGATCCTACTGAAGATATTTTCCCATGATTCTAGCTGACCACCATGCAGTCACTCCTAGCCATTGGGTGTCCCCAGCTGAGAGACAAGCCAGTCCCACTGACCCACATAACCCATGAGCAGAGTTAAGTGTTGTTTCCAGCCCTAAATTTAGGTGTGATTTGTCACACTAGAATAGTCACTGTAAAGGTCCCATTGCAAGTTAACAACTTAGGGACTTCACTGCAAAGTGGCATTCCAAACAAGAGCCAGGAGCATCAGAAGTATGGCTGCTGATCCTCATGTGGCCGAACAACTGAGTACACCCCACACCCCACACACCCCACACCCCACACCCCACACCCCACACCCACACCCCACACCCACACCCACACCCACACCCCACACCCCACACCCCACACCCCACACCTCAAGGAAGCTGCTCAGCTACAGTGGAACCAAGGAGAAACATTGGGCAGTGAGCTCTGAGCAGAGGTGAGGTCAATAATCTCAGAAAGGATACCTTGGTGTGAACGATGGAGGAAGAGGGAAGTAGGCAGGATGTGTCATTTCTGGTTTCTCAATTGAGCCACTAGGTGGTCTGGTGACAATGCAACTTGATAAGATGAAAGCTGGACCATGACAGGTAACTCAGTTAAGACAAATAGAATAGATGGGCAGTGGTGGCACACACCTTTAATCCCAGCACTGGAGAGGCAGAGGCAGGGGGATCTATGTGAGTTCGAGCCCAGCCTGGTCTACAGAGTAAGTTCCAGGACAGCCAGAGCTGTTACACAGAGAAACCCTGTCTCAAAACAGAAACAACAAAAATCCAGTCCACCAAAACCATGGCAAAGTCACAGATTTTAACACTGCAGCCCCTGGAGAAGACTCGGGGTTTGTGTGAGTCTCCTCGCCTGGGAGGTATTTTCCACATACCAGGTTGGGAATGTTCACCAGCTGAGTCATATATTTCCAAAATAGTCTCTAGAAGGAACAGAGGCAACAGCTACAGGAAGAGCAAGATTCCTGCCAAAGCCACCTTCTGCAGGCAGACACATGCCTAGATCCCAAAGTTTTCTGTCAAGAGACCATTCTATTGTTTTGTTTAAGAAAAATCCATGAGAGGAAAATATTAATATTTTGTTGTTTCCAATATGTAGGAATCATTTGCCCTCCCTCTCACCTTTAACCCACATGATAAGGTCTATATGTGTGTAATGCTTGTCTTCCTCAAGATATTCAGTCACTTGTGCTTTTGACTTTTGTTCTTGTAAATGTTGCTTTAGCTCATAAAATTAGTAATAGCCCAGACCTGGACAGGACCTTATAAATTAGTGATACAGCCAGGTATGGTGGCACACACACTTAATGCCAGCATTCAAGAGGAAGAGAGGATCTGTATGAGCTTAATACCAGCTACAGCTACATAAAGTGACCCTGTCCCTAAATAATGGTAATAATAATAATAATAATAATAATAATAATAATAATAATATAGAACAACCTAACAAGCACACAGCCCCAGGTTCAAATCCCACCATCAACTCCCAAATTAGAAACATATAATTTCCTATGCCTGGATGTCTAAGGTGATGGAGAATGTCCCCCCTCTTGTGAAACAGAAAGTTCCAGGAAGGCTTCACATTGCAGAAAGGCAGGACCTTGGTGGTGTCCCAGATCCACTGAGGGCTCCATGCCTTGATCCTACTATTCCCACACAGGTTCTTACTCTTGTTCCCAGCTATAGTGCCTATAGCAGAAGTAACTTCTGGCCAGATACACAGTCGTGTTAGGGGGGAAATACAGGGTGGAGGTGGGGAGGGAAACAAGGAAGAGGGGTGACTCCTTTACTGAGACCACAGGATCCACTGCCTGCTCTTCTGGGTGCTTTTACCTTGACACAACTTCACAAAATCTCACAGTAACCCACTTTTTTTCCAAGAAGAAAATGAAGTACAAAAAGACAAAGAATTTCCTAAGCTGACCAAATTGATAAGACGTTAAGTCCGGTCGTCTCTCACTCCAGCCCAGTGAACTTTGTCATTGCTGTCCTCCAGGTATATTGGCTTCCTCTGCTTGCTCCTGGTCCTGGGAGAAGACCCAGGTTGGGGTTGACCTGGCTCAGGGCTCCAACAGCCTGCAGCCCTCCAGGCTCGCCACCAGATGGGGCAACGAGAGGCAAACTCCTGCCTCTCACTGGTGCTCTTGAGACAGACATGCGTGGGGGAGCTGCAGCAAAGAGAATGTCAAAACAGAGTTCTATTTAAGAAAGTGAAGTCTTCTGTCTGCCCCTGTCTCCCACCGGGATACTTGGTTGGCTCTCGACAGGCTATAAGTGAATTAGCTTTTCTTCCTTCCGCATCCTACTGCTAACCCACATTTGATTCTATTTTCTCTCCATCCCTGACACAGGGCAGAGCGTTAATCCCACCCACGTCACTGAATAGAATGTTCTAAAGAGAGAGGGCAGCAGCAAACTGGGTGGTGGAGAGGCTCAACGCTTCACTACTCCCCTGTAGCTACTGGAAGGTCTTTTCCCTGGCACACCCCTGCCTGCACACCTACCCAATACACACACATCACAACACATACAACACACACTGAACATATCACATCAAGAGACACACCACATCACATCTCAACACCTGCAACACACAACATGTCACAAAACATCACATTGCAGTACAGCACATCACAACACACACACATGACAACACATGCAACACACACATCACAAGATATGCACCACATTTACATCACCTCGCAGTGCAACACATACAACACACACATTACAACATACATCACAGGACAGCAAATCTGAACATATACAACTCACACATAACAATACATATATCACATCACAAGACATATACCACATTATATCACAACACAACACATGCAACACACAACATAGAAATCACACCACAATGCAGCAAATCACAACATACACATAACACATATAACACACACATTACAAGACACATATATATAATGCACATTACAACATACACATGGCAAGTTATAGAACACCCATATCACAGTACAGCACATAAAAGTACAACACATCACAACAACCTAGAAGAAATATCAACAAGCCATAAAGACACTTGCAGTGCAGTCTTCATGTCTTTTCCTGTTGCTGTAATAAAAACACCCTGACAAAAGCAACTTAAAGAAGAAAAGGAAGCCGGGCAGTGGTGGTGCACACCTTTAATCCCAGAACTCTGGAGGCAGAGGCAAATGGATCTCTGTGAGTTCGAGGCCAGCCTGGCCTACAAAGCAAGTTCCAGCACAGCCAGGGTTATACAGAGAAACCCTATCTCAAAAAGGAGGAGGAGGAGAAGGAGGAGGAGGAGGAGGAGGAGGAGGAGGAGGAGGAGGAGGAGAAGAAGAAGAAGAAGAAGAAGAAGAAGAAGAAGAAGAAGAAGAAGAAGAAGAAGAAGAAGAAGAAGAAAAGTGGGTCACAGGGGGAAGTACAGCCTATCATGGTGCCTCTCACAGTGGCATGGCTTTCCACTTCAGTCAATCTAATCAAAATTAATGAATCTAATGTGCACAGGCAGACACCCAGGCCTGCCTGGCTCAAATGTGGTTCTAGATGTCAAGTTGAAAACTGAGGTTAGCCAACACAGGTGGTTAATGTTTACTGTCAGGGCTGGGAAGACAGCTCAGTGACTAAGAACAAGTACTACTCCTGCAGAGAACCCAGGTTCAATTCTCAGCACCTGCATAGGGAGGCTCACAAGTGCCTATAATCCCAGCTCTGGAGGATCTCATACCCTCTTCTGACCTCCACAGTCACATAGGAGGACACATAGCCACACACAGACACCTACAGCTACATGTAAATCAATCCTAAAATATTTGCTAACAATTTTCTTAAAAGATCTAGAATGACAGTGGAGACAAACAACCAGGCATGCCTATGCATCAGTCTCTGAATTGGGTTAACTGAGGTGGGAACCAGGCATGCCTATGCATCAGTCTCCAGATCTGGTTAACTGAGGTGGAAAAATCCAAGATAGTGTGATGGCTAGTATACTGCTCATGGATTCCCAGACTCAGGAAAAGAGAGAAAGCAAGCTAAGCACCAGCATCCAGCTCTCCTGGCTTCCTGGCTGTGGATGCATTATGACCAGCAACCTGACCCTCTGCTGCCATGACTTCCAGTGGTGACAAACCCTTCCTACCTTAAGTTGCTTTTGTCAGGCTTTTTGTCACAGGAAGGAGAAAAGTCACAGATTCAATACTAGTACTAGCAGAAGATATGTAGAAACCATCAAGATATAAGCAAGAAATCACCATGCCAGGAGGCTTGAGTAAGAAAGAATAGAGAGAGGTCAGAGCTACAAAATGTAACAAAAACATGGCCACTGAGCCTACAGAGTGGGAAAATGTGTTCACAAATCATGTGTCTGCTGAGAGGATGCTACCCAGAGTATCCAACAAACTTCTGCAACTCAAATACCTATAAGTAACCTAATTTTAAAATGGGAAGATGGTTTAAACAGATTTTTCTTCAAAGGAAATAGCCCCCATTATCCATGACAACTTTTTATTGTGTACCTAGAACAGGTCAAGTGTTGCCCTGAGACCTGAGGACTCAAGACAGTTGAGACACAGAACTCACATTCTGGTGACAAAGATGGACAAGGAAACCCATTATTAGAGGCCTTCTGTGAAATTAACATGGGAACTGTTTGCACTGAGTGTTGAGGAAGACTTGGGGGGTAGCTGTCTATATGAGAGGGCTGGATAGGAGCAGAGAGGTGGCATGAGCTTGGTTTTAAAGTCTGTGTGAAGATGAATGGGGAGGAGGAGGGGGAAAGAGCACTGGCAGGGCTGGGGAGATGGCCCAGTGGGCAAAGCTCTTGCCAAGTTCCTATCTCCAGAACTCAAGAGTCAGTAACACACACATCTGCAATCTTGACAATCCCATGGCAAGATGAGAGACTAAGCCAGGAGAGTTCCTGGAAGATCACAGCCCAGCCAGCCCAGCAGAGACAGCAGCAAGAGACCCTGTCTCAGTCAAGGTGGAAGGCAGGGACTGACCCCCTAAGTTGTCCTCTGAAACACACACACACACACACACACACACAAACAGAGAGAGAGAGAGAGAGAGAGAGAGAGAGAGAGAGAGAGAGTTTGGAGGGGGTTTCATTGTTGTTTGTTTTTAAAGAAAGAACACACAAAAGCATAAGTGTGTGTGAGGTGTGGTACATTTGGGGGCTGAGAACTGACTCACTGTGATTGAAAAAATAGTGAGTATGGGTTCTTGGTGGAGAGAACGCCTCTCAAGTAAAAAAAAAAAATGCAATTGATTCAGGAAGAGTAAGATCACAGGGTCTTGTATTATGATGAATTTGAAGGAGGTGCTGGGACTTGAGGCAGGGAAGCCACCAAGAAAGCTGCCACTGTGATCCACAGAGAAAGGAGGACAGTGGGGGTGAACGAACTCAAGCAATGAGAAGAGAGGAAGGAAAGCCTGCAGTGCAGCGCATTGGGGAAGTGTGCCATCAGAGTAAACAGAGGCTAACAGAGAAAGGAGACTGGCTTCAGTACAGTGTGGCATCCCTCTCTAAAACAGTAATACAGAAAGAAAATTCATCTGAAGGAAAGGCAATTGTATGCTCAGAAACCAGACCCCAAACTCTCACCATTACCATCTGCCTGTAGGCATATTCAGCCAGAGTCCCAACACCCAGCCACAGGTAGTTAGGTGATAGAACTCAGGTTCTTACATTCCTCTAAGAATTAGGAGCATTGTGTCCAACCCTCACCCTGCACCTGGATCTCATGGACCATTTTTATCTGAGGCAACCAATTGGCCAATTGAGCCATGCCCTTATTCTAGAAGTCTTTTGGTGTCTTGTTGATTGATGGTGTCACGTGGGTTGCAATAACTAGCTTGAGGGGATAAGGAAATACCTCTAAATTGCAAGATTATTTGTTTATTGTTGTTGTTGTTATTCTGTTTTGTTTCGTTTGTTTGCTTTGTGAGACAGGCTCTCACCAAGTATCCTGGCTGGCTTGGAACCACTATGTAAACCAGATCCATCTGCTTCTGCCTCCTGAGTGCTGAGATAAAAGACAGGTGCCACTATGCTTAGCTGTTTATTTATTCATTTGCTGTATTAATTTGAAGTATAAGGCATTGAACTTAGTGTTTCACAAATGCTAGCGTGCACTGACCATTGAGCAATATCCCAACCTTTTTATTTTTTGTTTTGAGACAGTGGCTCATTAAGTTGTCCATGCTGACCTTGAACTCACCCTGAAACCTGAGAAGGTCTTGATCTTGTGACTCTCCTCCCTTAGCATCCCAAGTAGTTGGGTTAACAGGCAGGTACCACCAGGTCTGGCTGCTTGGTGTTTTATATCCACTAATGTATGGACCTTTTTCTCCTACAAGTGGGTTTCACAGAAGTGGATCCTCTTCCCATTAGGCTGAGTGGCCCTCCATGGAAAGTTTAGCTTCCCACTCCTGCAGCTCTATGTTCTATTAGCCTGGCCATTTTCATTCCCAGGGAAGGGGCATCTGTTTGTAAACACAGTGATAGATTTATCCAATTGGCAGCATTCAGTTTCTTGTGACATTGGGTCAACACACAAGAGATTCTGCAATGGCTAAGGGAGTGACTCTGGCTGCCAAGGCAAACCAAAAGACATGCTCAGGTAAAGGACTGTACTAACCCAAGGATGGGGCATGGCCTTTTCAAAAGAGTCACACTGACATGTTTTTGCATCAGTCATATCAGTTTTTGAGGTTCCTGAAATTGTATTGTTCAAAAGACTTCCTTTTTCCCACCTTTTGTACATGTGTTCCTGTGTATCCATTGTTCCAAAAGAGACTTTTCTAACTGCCTGGCCTTGCTTCTGTAACCATACGCTGAGGGGGAGGGGGGTCCTTTAAAAGGGGCTTGAGAAACTGGCTCACACCTGATCTCTTGAACCCTGCCCTTAGGGGAGACAGCCCCCTGCTGGCTCCCATGTATATGAAGAAAGCTTGCTTTGCTTTGGCTATAATTTGAGTCAGTGGTCTTTCTCCTCTGTCAGTGGGATTAATAGTGTGAGCAGGTGTGTATGTATGCCTGTGCAAATGAAGATGAGAGGACCACCATTTGTGTTGTTCTTTTGGCATTGTCCACTTGTCTTTTTTGAGACAGTGTCCACTTTCTTAGAATATACCCATTAGTCTAGGCTCTTTGGGCAGAGAGTACCAGGGATTTACTTGTCTCTACATCCCCAGGTTTATAAGTTTGAATCACCAAGTCTGGGGCTTATTTTGAACATAAGTTCTAGGAATCAAACTCAGGTTCCCAAGCAAGCACGTTTACTGAGCCGACATCACAGCCTTCTTCAAAGTGTTTCTAAAGAACTCCCTACACTTTTTCTCTATTCTTCATAAATGAGATAATAGGATAGTTTCAATCTGATATGGTAAAACTGTGGGTCACAAAGACTACACAAGGAGATTAAGACCTACCCTTTACTGTAAATGGTATTCATAGACTTGTTTGTAAGAGCCCCAGAAAACAAAACAAAACAAAAAACCAAAAACGGTAGGTTTACAGCTGATAAAAGACATAGGCCATAATTGGTCATACACACTTAGACCTTAAATGTTATTTGTTACTATTTTAACATTCTTGGTTGAACTCTACATATAAAAGGAAAATTATCCCTCATTAGGCAAACCAGCAAGCTTTGTTAATTATGCTGGAATTCTTGACTCCCAAGTGCAATGCTGAGGGGCTTCGGCCAGACTCTTGCTTTGGGGCCCCTTCCTCTTTCACCATCTCTCTCCTGCCCAGTTAGCACAAAGCTGCTGCCTTTGATAGACATTTACAAGAGAGGGGGGGAAAGTCAGAAAAGAGGTTCCATGAGTACACAGCCAAAGGCAGTGCTTTGCAAGCCAGGAAGGTCCTCACCATCCACCTATCCTTGTACCCTTCCGTCTTGACTTCCAGCCTTCAGAACGGAAAATGAAGCTTACTGATTACAGCACCCATTCTGAGCATTTTGCTACACAGCCTGAGCCAATGAGTCCATTGGATCGTAGGTGATTACAAGAAAACCAAGGGTGTTTCTGGATACTGGGGCTACACTTTCCTTCATAAAGTAAGCTCTAGAGCAGTGAGAGACAGAAGGGGAAAGGCAGAATGGTGGCCCAGTGGGGACCTGGATATCTATGTGTCAGGACAGGGCACAAAGGCAAGTCTTTTCTATACTGTACTTTTCTATACTATACTTTTCAAAACTATTCTTCAGTTTTGTTTTATTTAAACTTTTGTGTATGTGTGTAAGTGTCTGAATGAGTTTGTATGCACCACATGCATTCATATGCCTGGAGTTATTCAAAGGCACTTAAAAAACAAATCAGGGCTTCTGCAAGACTAGTAAATGCTGTTAACCAGTGAGCCATCTCTCCAGCCCTGACCCCATCAGCTTTTAACACCCCAGTTTAGATTCTTAGAATTCCATGGTAAGCACTGAGAATTTCATTCCTCTTGATTCTAGTCAGGATCAAAAGAATCTTTTTGGGCTCCCCTGATCTCTGTTGCAAGCTTGCTCAGCCACCAAAGAGCCCACCATGGCCTCTGCAATGCTGGGGCTTAAGGAAGATTCCACGGGAGTTAAAGAATTTCCCCCGAGCTTCCTCTGCCACTCTCTGAGCACATGATGGCCTAAAATGCCTGAGTGCTCACAAATTCCTAGTGGGGTAACCTTGGGGGAAGACCTGCCTTGATAAACAGTTGAGCATCTTCCTTCAGAGGCTGTCTCTCTTAGGGGCAGCGGGTTGGTCTGCTAAGAGAGAAAAGTGATCTTACTAGGAGTATCTGTTTAAACAAGGCAATTACTATCCTGGCTTGCAACTGGAATATAAATGCCCACTCTTTAAAACTGGGTGGTGTCAGCATGTTCAGAAGAACAGTATCTTGGTTTGTTTCCAGTCTTTTCTTCTGATCTGGCTAAGGATTTCCAGACCACCCTTTGGTTTTGTTGTGTTCAGAAATTATAGCAAACATAAAAATTACCTTATTTTACAGGATGGTCACTTTCAAGTGGGTTCCGGCTCCACTAGATCTTAGCCAAGGATGAACTTTCCAGTGTTGTTTTGTTTGGCCTTTGATTTTCATTAATGCAAAACCTGGCTCTTCTTACTTCAAAGGTAGGAAGAGACTTTATTCTGAGTGACCTAGGAGCAGGGATCCAGGTTATCCAAATAACATGTTCAAAATGGAAGCAGTTATATATTGCTGTTATAATTATAAAACAAAGTAAGTCATAAGCCAAAGCATTTATCAAATGCAATGGTAGAAATAGCAGGTGGGGTGACAGTAAAGTGGGGAGCCACTGTTAGAAGTCCTAGATGCTGACATCCATAGCTATGGGGCTGATAAACGCTGCTGGTGGTTATTTCAGTACATCCCAGAGGTTTTACCTGATAGTTGGAAGGATGTGGACTGGATACAGGCTCTTAGGCAGAGCAGGATAACCTGGTCCTGGACCTGCAACACTGCAGCTCTCCATAATCTTAGGATTCTAATCAATCAGCCTTGTAGAATCCTTAGCCTAGGGAAAGCTTCTCTCCTGGGAACTTTGGTTTACAATTTTATCTAAAACACTAAAACATTGTCATTTGAAAACTGTATTTCCTGAAATTATTATTTGTGTTAAGTTTTTGGGTTTTTTGTTTGTTTGGTTGGTTGGTTGGTTTGGTTTGGTTTTTCGAGACAGGGTTTCTCTGTGGCTTTGGAGGCTGTCCTGGAACTAGCTCTTGGAAACCAGGCTGGTCTCGAACTCACAGAGATCTGCCTGCCTCTGCCTCCCAAGTGCTGGGATTAAAGCTATGCGCCACCACTGCCTGGCTTGTGTTAAGTTTTAAGCCTGGGACAACTGGCTAAGATGCCTATTTAACACATCAAAGCTGGACCTTGCTGCCAGGCTCTCCCAGAATCCCTCAGCCCCCACCCTGTTTGTAGAGTATGACTGGTATAACACCCTCTAGCCTGGGCTCTCCTCCCTTCCCCCAGAGGCTCTTCCCTATGTAATCCGGATATTTTAGTTACCCTTCCCTTTTGGGACCTTTGGCCTCCTGGCTGCTGCACCTCTCCCCTTCCTCCTCTCTCCCTTTCTTCTTTCTCCCTTCCCTTCCCTGTCTCCCACATGGCCCAGCTCAGCCCACTCATGCCCACTCTGGATTCTCCCAGAGGTCCCTGCCTCTGACTAGTCTTTTCCACATGTCTACAACTTTCTCCTCCACTGTACCTAGGGGCAGTCATGTCCCTCCTTTCCTTTTTATTTTTTTTCTTTACATTCAATTTGTACAGCACTGTCCCTGAGTCCTTAAACCTCTGCTTATCATTAGAGACACATCTTTAATCCCAGTACTGGGGAGGCAAAGGCGGCAGATCTCTGTGAGTTTGAGGCCAGCCTGGTCTCCAGAGTGAGTCCCAGGACACCCAGGGCTACACAGAGAAACCCTGTCTTGGAAAAAAAACAAACCTAAATAAATAAAGAATCGTCCCTCCTCAAATTCTGAAACATGGAAAAGAAAGCAGAGCTTTCTGTCACAAAGTCACCATTTAGGAATGCCCCTTTAAAAACATGAACCCTGGGGTTTTTTATTCATTCTCTCCTTCAACTAAGGATGAGCCATTTCCTGGGCAGAATCAGCTCTCCTTTGAGAAGATCAGATCTAGGTGCTTCTTAAACCATAGGTGATAATTGAACACAGAGATGGAAAAAAAAAAGAAAACAATGTAATGAATTTGAGGCATTTCTGGGAGAACTTGAAGGTGTTGCATCACATGACTTGGGAGCAGACTTGATCTAAACACACAGCATGAACTGTGCACACTGTGCATGCTGTCACACCACACACCAAGGAGCACTGCCTAAAACATTCAGACTCAAGACCATTTATGCTATGAATCACAGTGTTTTTACTGTGAAAACAAACCTCACTTTTATAAAAATGTGATGGTTCAATTGCAGAAGGCTGACTTTTAATACTAGTTAGTGTTTACCAACTGTCATTCCCTAGCAGGGAGGCATTGTGTTAGAATTGTGACAGACATCCTTCTCAGTACGCAAATTTGCTTTTATCTTCATCATTGCTAAAACTACACGTATACTGAAGAACCATTCCAAAATGAATTTCTTTCTAATTTACAAAGACTCACTAGGTTAAGGTTTGTCCCTCGGAATAGATCAACTCCAGTTGGTGCTGCATGCCCAGTCACCAGCTATGTGTGAAACTCTCAACTGAGCTGACAATGGGGATGGGCAGAAAGCCCATTCTTCTGGAAGAATTCTGATACCCAGATACATGATTGGCTGGATCGACACAGCTCTATGGTATAAAAGGAAGCCTTTAAGAAATTCCATGGCCATTGAGATGGCTCGGTGGGTAAAAACATTTTCTACCAAGCCTAAGCACCTAAGTTTGGTCTCTGCAGGAGGTTTGTGCTGCCCTCTCTTCATGGTTCATTGCTTGATTTGACACCTGTAGAGTCCCCTCAGACTGTGTGGTGAGTTTCATTGTCAATTCGACGAGTCTGTGAGGATGTTTCCAAAGAGGCTTAGCTGAGGGAGGACCCACCCTGAATGTGGGCAGCACCATCTCATAAACTGGAGGCTGATAACAATAAAAGGGAGGAAGCCTAAGAACACCCAAATCCATCTCTCTCCACTTCCTATTTCCCCAAGATCCAAGGAGACGAGAAGTCCCAGTTGCATATCCCCACTGCCACCACAAAGCCACCCTTGTGTCTTCACCACCACAGTGGACTGTGTCTACTTAAACAGCAAGCCAGTGTGTATTTCCTGAAGCTCCTTACCAGGTATTTTGTCATAGCACCAAGAAAAGTAATAATCTAATGTTTGCTGCAATCCACGCACCTCCATATACATAGATGAGGTGTGTGTGTGTGTGTGTGTGTGTCTGTGTGTGTGTCTGTGTGTGTGTGTGTGTGTGTGTCTAACATGACACCTGCTCCTTCTTCATCTTTGTCCTTATTCTTCTTTTCCTTCCCTTCCATGCCCAGGTCATAATTTTCTATGAATCAATCTTCTTAAAAGAATTTTTTTCCTCCCTAAGGCAGCACATTTTTGTTTGTTTGTTAATATTCAAATCCTTCTTGAGGCCCCTGGCATTCTGTCTCCCTGGGGAGGGGAATTTCCTCAGCCTCCTTGGTTGCCTAGCAACAGGTCTGCTTCCTGACAAGTCACCACCCCTAGCAAGATGCCAGCTGATATAACAAAGAAAAGGACATTACCTCTTAGAAGGCTCCCTGATCCTTGGTGCCATGGTGACTAGCTGGCTATGGGCAACTCCCCCAACACCCTTTCCCTAATAAGCTTGCTGCTGTGCTCCTTCAAGGATCTTGGGGTGACGTGACTTGTCAAGTTTCCTATTGCTGGATATGGGCTGGGAACTTCAGGTTTAATCCCTAATTCTATCCAGCCCATCACCTTTGTAATCAGACCCATAGTAAACTTCCATTATCATCTCAGAGCCACTGGGGCTGTGTGCAAAACTACATCCATATTCTTGCATGTGCTTTGTATTGTGCTATTACATCCTTTTCTTTAGTCTCCAAAATAATGGGGTGGGTTGTTTTCCTTTTCTTTTCTCCTGCCAAAGCCTTTCTGAAAGGTGCTTTCTCAGCAGTTTCAAGCTTCCCTCTGACATCTTTGGCTCCTTCTGTGCATATTCTCAGAGCCTGTGCTTTGAACCCAGGAGTGGTAACTTGGACTTCATCACAGAGAACAGAGGTGCCCCCAGGTGAGATGTGCATACTGGAAAGTGGCAAAGAGATGTGAACTCCCTTCCTGAACCAACTAAGGAAGGAAGATTGCCCCACCTCACTTTCTATAATCCTGAAACAAAATAGGAGATGAAGGAGAGACACACAAAGAGAAAGAATCAACGCTGCTCTGAAGAAAAAGACAGTCACAGCAGTATGCTAATGCACATAATTGTCATAGTAATACGACAAAAGAATTACATCAATGGACCACACCAATTAGAGGGATAAATATATGTTAACTATGCATAATGCATGTAACTTACAATATATCTGGCATAGGTACAGATGGCTGTAGTGGTTTGAATAAAAATGCTCTGCATAGGCTTAGTATTTGAACACTTGATCCCAATTGGTGGCTCTTTGGGGGGAGGCTTAGGAGGTGTGATCTTGCTGGACGAAATGCATCACTCAAAGCTGGATTTAAGCATCTCATAGTCTTTCCCCACATCCAGTTTGTTTTCTCTCTCTGCTTCATACTTGCATGAAAAGATGTGGTTTCTCAGTTCCCTGCTCCTGCTGCCATGCTGGTCACTCACTGTCACTGCCTGTCACTCACTGTCACTGCCTGTCACTCACTGCCATGCCTGTCACTCACTGCCTGTCACTCACTGTCATGCCTGTCACTCACTGCCTGTCACTTACTGCCATGCCTGTCACTCACTGCCTGTCACTCACTGCCATGCCTGTCACTCACTGTCATGCCTGTCACTCACTGTCTGTCACTGTCATGCCTGTCACTCACTGCCATGCCTGTCACTCACTGCCATATCTGTCACTCACTGCCTGTCACTCACTGCCATGCCTGTCACTTACTGCCTGTCACTCACTGCCATGTCTGTCACTCACTGTCACTGCCTGTCATTCACTGCCATGCCTGTCACTCTCTGCCATGCCTGTCACTCACTGCCTGTCACTCACTGCCATGCCTGTCACTCACTTCCATGCTTGTCACTCACTTCCATGCCTGTCACTCACTGCCTGTCACTTACTGCCATGTCTGTCACTCACTGCCATGTCTCCCTGCCATGACAGATTCTTACTCTGGTGGAACTGTAACCCAATAAACTCTCTTTTGTAAGTTGCTTTTGGTCATGGTGCTTCACTACAACCACAGAAAAGAAACTAACACAATGTCTCATGGGAAAATCCAAGAGTTTGAAAAACACTTGAATGAGTTATTCTTCTCACTACAAGAAAAAAAAAAAAAAAAACCTGACAATGGGAACTTAAGGAAGAAAGGGTTTATTTTGCTACACAGTTTGAGGGTATAGTCCATCATAACAAAGAATACATGGTCCAGGAGAGGCGACTGGTCACACTGTGTGTGCAGTCAGGAAGCAGGGTGAGAGAAGCTGCTCTTCAGCTTGTTTCCTGTTTAACTCAGAAAGGGATTCCAGCCCAAGAAATGGTGTCGCCACACTTAGGGTGGGCCTTCCTACCTTAGTTAACACCATCCAGAAACTCCCCAGCAGACATGCCCAGAGGTCTGTTTCCATGGCAATTCTGACTCTCACCACAGCTCTAAAGAATTGGGGCACACTGAATCAGAATTTGTGTGATGATGAACCATACAGAGCTTGATGTCCACTACAATAAACATTTAACCAGTGGCTGCTTTGCACTTCTGGCATAACTAGTGTGAACTGAGATGCACTAGGAGTGGAAAACTGGATCTCAAAGACTTAGTACTTAGAATATAGGGGCTGGAGATGGGTCAGTGGTTAAGAGTACAGGTTACTCTTCCTGCAGATCTGTGTTCGATTCCTAGCACTACACGGTAACTCACAACTGTCTGTCTAGTTCCAGGGAATCTGACACCCTCTTCTGACCTCCTTGGGTACTAGACACACACATGGTTCACAGTCATACATGCATACAAAACACCCATACACAAAAAATTAAATCTTTTTTGTTTGGTTGTTTGGTGATTTTTATTGTTTTTTATGACAAGGTTTCTCTGTGTAGCCCTTGCTATCCCAGAACTTGCTCTGTAGACCAGGCTGGCCTTGAACTCACAGAGATCCACCTGCCTCTGCCTCCCAAAGGCTAGGATTAAGGGTGTGTATCACCACCACTTGGCCCTAAAATAAATAAATAAATCTTAAATATATATATACATGTATGTATGTATGTATGTATGGCTGGCTGGGTGGTGGTGTTGCATACCTTTAATCCCAGCCTTTGAGAGACAGAGGCAGGTGGATCTCTGAGTTCAAGGTCAGCCTGGTCTACAGAGTGAGTTCCAGGACAGCCAAGGCTACACAGAGAAACCCTGTCTTGAAAAACCAAAATAATAATGATAACAATAATAATTATAACAATAAAGATACTTTTCCTGATGCTGCATTAGCTGGAGTGTCCAGGGGAGCAAACAACAGACAGTGCTCATTGACTCTGACTCTCATGCTAAGAGAAATTCATTCATTCTCCCACATTCTTCCCAAAGATTTCCACACAAGTTGCTCCACAGTTTGATGGTTTAAGTATGAAGGACCCATTTTAATTCCATTCTGTGCGTTTTGTGCCAGAGTCACATATGGTGCCCATTCTTCAGGGTATTCACTGCAAATACAGCAGCCTCCAATGAGAGGACATTTTGGCCAGGAGCCTCTGGAGCACTTCTGCGTTGTTAGACCAGCGTCTCAGATGTGATAGAGAACACTGAGACAGAGATTGCTCCCTAAGGTCACAGGACTTATTCAGTGCAGTGGACAGGCGGGCAAAGAGAGAGACAGACAGCATCATGGCAGGGGGACTCTGAGGACAGTTCAGACCCCAGCTCTAGACACAGACAATGTGGTGGTGTCTCTAAACCCAAGAACCAGAGCCCAGGAGGCAGCAGTGACAGAGGCGGCCCCTATTGTATCTTTCTGAGGATAGAGAAGGTCCCACAGCACAAGCCTGCCAGCAGGCTCCAGCAGGAGGCAAGAAAAGGGTTGGGGAACCAGATATGTGGCCACTAGGATGGATTTTGATGTAAATTCACTTTCCAGGTGAGAGATCCTGGCACCAGGAAGCCACCAGATGCTAACACTAGTTCCTGCAGAGCCCTCCCTTAAACCAGGCACTGCAATGTACTGTAGGCAAAGTCAAGGGTGATGCTTATCACATCAAATTGAAGAAATTTATATGGTTTTCCTCAAACCCATCTTTATTGTGAAACCACCATTGGGGACCTCTAGATGTCAAGGGGTCCCAGCCAATTCAAATCTTCTAGATGTTATTTCTCTTTGGTTAGTGCTTTGTAGGAGAGAACGTACATATATACACAGGAGGAGTGTGAAAGTCCAGGTGTGTGTGTGTGTGTGTGTATGTGTGTGTGTATGCATGTGTGTGTGTGTGTGTGTGTGTGTGTGTGCATGCATGTGTGTGTATGTGTGTATGTGCATGCATGTGTGTGTGCATGCATGCATGTGTGTGTGTGTGTGTGTGTGTGTACATTGACAAGGGGGGAACGTGTGTGTGGGAATGCACATGCACATGCACATGTAAGCACATGTATATTGAAGCCCTAAATTGATATCAGGTGTCTTATTTAGTTGTTCTTCACTGGATTTATCCAGGCAGGGTCTCTCACAGAACCCAGAACTTGTCATTCCAGCTAGTCTGGCTGTTCAGCTTGCCCTGAGAATCCCCTGTCCCTACCCACCCCAGTACTGGGCTGGCAAGTGACCACCACGCCTGTCTGCCTGTCTTTTATGTGGTTTGGAGATGTCCAAACTCTAGTCTTCACACTCCCACAACAGACATCCTATCCACTGAGCCATCTTTCTGGCCCTCTTTTTTTTTTTTTTTTTTTACCACCTTACTTTTGAGATTGGGTCTCTCACTGGGACTTGGAATTCATCCATTTGACAGGACCTCAAATCCTCTTATCTCAACCTCAATGCTAACACATTACCAAGTGAACTATCATTCTAGCCCCATGCTTATTGTTTTTAAGTCACTAAAAAAGGAAAGTAGAAAGTACTAAGACACACAAACGAATGTGTAGCAAATAAAACGTTGATGTTGTCCTTCACATGGGTAGCATTGTATGGATTTTAGGAATTCCCAGATAGTTTCTGGATCCGGTTGCTGAGATCCTGACAGCTTCTGAGTTGGAGAAGAGGGTCACATCTGTTACACTAATTGTGGCTGTTCATGCCACTATATAATTTCACAGCATCTCAGCTTCAGACAGAATGGCTTCCATAAACATACAGCAGACGGACACAACCCAGATTTCTGCAGTTTATTTTACACCAAGAAATTACATTTAGCAATTTCCAGACACATGCTATAAATGAAACTTCAACAGGAAGTTTCACTTCCTCTCCATCTGACCTATATTTCAAAAATCTGTGAGTGGGTCATAACCATGAGCATCTCTTCCCCATGCTGCCATTATTCATTCTGTGCTTTCTGGAGATTATTTTTCTTCCCTGTGACTCAAATGGCCACCAAGGGAACTGTAGTCACTGGGAGACTTTATACAACCCCAAGAAAAATGGCAAATGTTACCAATAGCATGGCCAAATTGTATAGCTGTGGGTCACCTAGATCCATCAGGTTAGCCAGAAAAGGCAGGTCTCTTGCTCCTAGAATGGACATTGCTTTTATATCTACACAATCTTAGGTTTTTTTTAACATCTCATGAT
This sequence comes from Cricetulus griseus, assembly GCF_003668045.3. Lineage (NCBI taxonomy): Eukaryota > Metazoa > Chordata > Mammalia > Rodentia > Cricetidae > Cricetulus > Cricetulus griseus. The sequence goes on from NW_023276806.1 coordinate 99,854,936, forward strand.
ATTAACATGACTATCTAATGTAGTTGGCTCTGAGGAAATGGTTCACTTAGAGTTTGGATCCCCAGCACCCAATTAAAATTCCAGGCATGGTATCACATTTGCAATCCCATTGTCGAGGAGGTGAAGAAAGGAAGACCCCTGGGGTTTGACAACCAGCCAGTCTAGACAATCAGTTCACTTCAAGTCCAGTGAGAGACCCTGTCTCAAAACATAAGGTAGACAGTGATCAAAGAATATTGCCTGACATCAACCTCTGACCTCCACATGGATGCACACATACCTGTGTACACATATACACACACAAATACGCAAACTCACATGAAGAAATATCTTGTATATAGAAAATACCTATTGTTTGGATGTAGGCCAAAATTTAAAATCAGGATTAAGATGCAGGGGCCCTTTAATAACTGATTAAGTCATGAAGGGCCCGGCTCTCATCAAGGAAATCAACACCTGTGTGAAAAGACTCAGGGGAATTAGATGAGCTTTTGTCCTTCTGTCATCTACCATGTGAGCACAGAGTCCTTCTGGTGCTACTGTGTAAACAGCAAACAAGCCTTCACCACACACTGAATCAGCTAGTATGTTGGCCTTAACCTTGACCTCAACAGCTCTCCGAACTATAAGAAATAAATCTATGGTCTTCACTAACTTGTTTTGTTACAGCAACATAAATATAATAAGTATTGTTCATGTTTGGGAGAAAGGTGCCATTTCAGACCCTTCTTCAATAAGGTAAGAATCATATATACCAGTTTATGTATACTTTAACTCCAGGCAACAAAAAATATGGGGCATTTCCACATCCCTTACTGGCATCTTAGGAGCTTCAGGACTCAGAAATAGGTCTGACATTGTTCCAAAATGCACATGTGTAGTTTTGTGCCTGCAAAAAAAAGAAGTGCTTACAGTTCTCCATTCCTTCTCAGAGTGGCCTCCACCTCCACCTTGAGGTCAGTGGATCAGGAACTTCTAAGTGAAACAACCATAGTCCCCCTTTTTGTAAATCAGGTGCCACTGGACAGGAAGGGAAGCTGGAAGCTTACTTATGTAGTAAATAAGTTTATTTCATTTAAGAAATGAAAGTTCAAGGGTAACTAGATGCAGAAATAAGGGTGCTACAGGTGCTGGCAGTCTCTAGCAAGAATTTAAAATTTCTGTGGCTTCTAGAAGACAGACAAGATAAATGGCTAAGTGGAAAAATGAGGAAAATAAAGGGTTGATGAGTGCAAATCCTGTGCCTATTCTATTTTTACCTTATTTTTGTTTAAGATAAGGTCTCACCAGGTTGGCCTCAAACTCAGAGAGGTCCACCTGCCTCTGCCTTCCAAATGGTGAGATTAAAGGTGTCACCATGTTAATTTTCAAAAAAATGGAAACACTGAATAATATCTAGCTGTAGAGAGCTGCGTGGAGCCGCGCTTTAAAGATGGCGCTGGCTCCCGCCCTCCGCGATCCCGAAAGCCAGCGCTCTCTTCGAAAAACAACTCCATATATGGCTAAGGCCAGATGATCGTAAGCGCTTGCGTATGTGTTGGACCTATGGACGGTGCCCACGTAGCAATCCAGCGTTGGTGGTCCATGCCTATTTAAGGGCTGGGAGAGGCTTGCCCGAGGAGAGAGATCGCTGTTCAAGGTTCTGAATAAACTGCTTGCAAGAAGAGCTCCGGTGTTGCGTCATTCTTGCTGGTCCAGGCGGTCGCGGCATCTAGCAATTGGCTAGACAATGGTAGCACATGTGTTTAATCCCAGCATTTAGGAGGCAGAGGCAGGCAGATCTCTGTGAGTTCAAGGCCAGCCTGGTCTACTGAGTGAGTTCCAGGACAGCCAGGACAACACAGAGAAACCCTGTCTTGGGGGAAAAAAGTAGCAGTTGGTGAACACGATGTCTCAGTCAAGCTAGACTTTTTTTTCTTCTTTTCCCATCATTTTTCTTTTGGTCTATGCCTGTGTGTGTGTTGTACAAGTATTGTGTTTGCATGCTTTTCCATGTGTGTAGGCACAGGGTGCATACAGGTGTGATTGTACTAATGCATGGAGACCCGATATTAGTGTTTGGAATCATTCTTGATCATTCTTCCTCCTTATTCTGCAGTCTCAGTAAGCCAAGTGGTGTTGGCACACACTTTTAATCCCTGCATTTATGAGGCAGAGACAGGCAGATCTTTGTGAGTTCCAGGTCAGCCTGGTCTACAGAGCAAGTTCCAGGATAGCCAAGCATGCACAGAGAAACCCTGTCTTGAAAAAACAAAATAATAATAATAGCAATAATCCCAGTAGCAGTTTGTCCTGGAGGTCCCCTGTTCCTGCTTTCCAGGGCCAGAAGTACAGACAGGCCACCCAGCATTTACGTGGGTTTCTGGGGATCTGATAATAAAATTGAGAAAACAGATCTCTTTACAATGATGTCTCACCATTTTGGCTTCTTTTGTCCCAAAATTTTTTATTAACATACACACACATCACACATATGTGTGGTGTGTATGTGTGTGTGCAACATGCATTCTTATCACAACTGATGAAAGGATTCTGGATTTAGACTGGTCTACCTAGAATTTAAGTTTTGCTCACTTGTTTATGTTCATGATGCAAGTACACAGACTCTCTGGGCTACTTCCCAGCCCATAGAACAGTAATAATTTTTTTTAAATACCTTATGGGGACTTCATGATATTTAAATTTGATATGTATCAAATGTTACCCCAGAGCCTGGAATAATGAATTCTCATCTAATGGTCTGGAATGACTCTGAAGTCTATATCTTGCTACCAACGAAGCACTTGTAAACAGAAATTCATTTAGGAGATCAGAGGAGATCCCAAGCAGGGTTTTATCTATTAGAACTAATAATAATTGCTTGTCCCAGTGACAGTTTTTCTAGAATAGCATCTCCAGTATTCAAATACCGACCCATCTGTAGACACTCATAATAAATACACGGTTCTATTAAGTCTGTGTTTTTATTTTGGTTTTTTTTTGTTTGTTTGTTTGTTTTGTTTTTTGACAGGATTTCTCTGTGTAGCCCTGGCTGATCTGGAACTTGCTCTGCAGCCCAGGCTGGCCTCAAACTCACAGAGATCTGCCTACCTCTGCTTCCTGAGTGCTGGAATTAAAGGTATGTGCCACCTCCATCCAGCTAAGTCTGTTGCTTTTTAATAAGAAGATCTTTGGGTTTACATTTCCAAGTGGGTAAGGAATAGAGAAATAGTCCCTCTGAAAGAGATAACAAGAGGAGGCCTACTTTGAATTTGAAATCAGAGTATGTGAGATTAGTATCAGTCTTCAATAAAGATATTAAAATCTATTATGGTTAAATTCTACTAAGACAGAAATGGATTTTAAGGTGTACCATTTGAGGCAGAGATTCCACCAACTCTAGATTACACACCCAGGAAAGGAAGTCTTGTAATGGGTCCTACAGACCAATTTATAATGTTAAAACCCATCCGGGTGCTCAGTCGGTAAAGTGCTTGCTTTGCCAACGTGGGCTTCTAAGTATGACTGCCAGAACACAAGTAAAGAAGCTGGGGAGTGTGGCATGTACTTGTAATCCCAGCACTAATGATGTGAACACAGGTGTGTCCCTGGGGCTCACTGACCACCAGACTAGACCACTTGGTCAACTCCAGGCCAGTGAGAGACCCTATCTCAAAAATAAACAAGATGTGGACCAGTGAGATGGCTCAGCAGGTGAAGACACTTGCTATCAAGCCTGACAACCCTAGTTCCATCCCAGGGATCCATATAGTTAAAGGATTGACTCCCAAAAGTTGTCCTGTGTGTGTGTGTGTGTTTGTGTGTGTGTGTGTGTGTGTGTGTGTGTGTGTGTGTGTGTGTGTGTGTGTGTGTGTGTGATAAATAAATCACTTTTTATAGAGAAAAATAAACATGTAGATGGCACCAGAAGAACAGCACCCAAGGTTGATTTCTGGCCTCCATATATATCCACACACATGAGCACCTGCCCATATAAATATGCACAAAGAAATAAAATACCTGAAAAAATGTTTAAATTATACCAGAGCTAACATGTGGGTTTGAGTTTAGCTAGGTAGCAGTATATAAAATCAAAACTAAACATTAATTATTTTAAAAGGAAACCGTGCCACTTTGGAGTGACATTCTTGACTTAGTTTGCTTGTGGGGCTGACTTTCCTTGGGCAAGTTGCATTCATTGACTACACAATTGGTTGGATCATGTGGTAGTATTTGAGGGTAATGCCTTACTCTAGCACATCTGACTAAGTACATTTCGTCATAGTCTGGAGAAAACAGACCCTTGCAAAGGCTGTGCAAATCTTCATCAACCAGAGGAAAATCGTTCTCATATTCAGTCTGATGCCTTGGTTCCAGGTCTATAGCTGGAAGTTTCTGTCCCAACCAGTCCCGCAGCCGTTTAGTCCTAAATAAATACACTGAGGCTTATATTAATTACAAACTGTTTGGCTGATGGCTTAGGATTCTTACTGGATAGCTCTCTCTTAATTATTAACCCATAACTATTAATCTATGTATTTCCACATGGCCTTATCTTACCAGAGAATGCCCAGGCGTCCTACCTTCCCAGTAGCTACATGGCATCTCTCAGGCAACTCACTTGCTCCCTTCCTCTTCCCGGCATTCTCTTAGTCTGGTAGCCCCACCTATACTTCCTGCCAGGCTAAATCCTGCCTATCCATTGGCCAAAACATTTTTATTCATCAACCAATAAGAGAAACATATATTCACAGAACACAGAAGGACATCTCCCATCACAGGACTCTTGCTACTTACGTCAAAACCCCAGTCTGTGTGAGTTACTGATTCCTCAAAGGTTTTAGTTCTCCATTCGAATGCTAGTTTCCAAGTCCTATCTGAATCTTCAATGACCTTGGTATCCACCCCAGTGTCACCTCACTTCTCTGTTTTTCTCTCTCTTTCGGAAGCCTGAACTCAGGGACACACCCTTGACCCTGTCATACCAGATGGTCACCTCTCTGAAACCACAGGCCTGGAGCTTCCTACCTTCTGATCAGCTCACATCCGGTAACTTCTCAGACGTCATCTTTGACTGCTCAGCCTTCCCTGGTCTCTGGAGTTGGTTCTCTCCTGACCTGTGCCTCTACCTACACTGCAGGTCTCTCCTCCAGCAGATCACCCCAATCCACTTCACCCAGAAGAAAAGAGAAGCACCTAGAAGAGGATGCCAGTCAGATCCTTCACCAAAGCTGCATGCCCACCCGCTTCCCTTTTGTCTCTTTCCTAAAGACTCTCCCCATCAGCATTAAGCACGTCGCATTTTCACTCCTTGGTTTCCTTCGTTACAGCTTGAATAGGAAAAGTCCCCCATAGGGTCAGGTGATGCCATGACTAGTGATGCCATTTGGGGAGGTGGAGGACCTTTCAGGAGACAGGGCTTAGCTGGAGTAAACAGATCACTGGGGTGTGCCTGTGAGGGTTGGAATTGGTCCCTGGTCCCTTCTTTCATGTCTACTTCCTGTCCATCGTTAAGTGAACACACTCCTCCATATGCTCCCATTACCATAACGAACGAAAGTAAAAGCAGTGGACTGAAGTCTAGGAAACCATAATCCAAGTTCTTCCCTTAAATCATGTCTTCTGTCACATATTTTGCCACAGTAATGAGAGGAGTCGATAACAGACTGCCTTGTAAGTCAAACCAGAGGCAGGGGAGATGGCTCAGTCAGGAAAGTGCCTGCCACACAAACATAAGGATTTGAGTTCGATCCCAGCCCCCACGTGAAAGCTAAGCAGAGCCAGGCACTTCTATAACCCCAGCACTGGGGAGCTGGAGGCAAAGATCTGGGGGTTGCTGGCCAGCCTGCCTAGCCAAAGTAGTGAACTCTGGATAAGCAAGAGGTGAGCGACGCTATCTCAAGAACTAAGGTGAGGAACAATAGAGTATGGCACATGACATCAACTTTTGGCCTATGTGTGCGAGTGTGCATGCACACACACACACACACACACACACACACACACACACACACACGCACGCACACTCAATACTCACTCACTCACTCACTCCCCAGTCTCCTCTATTCCCAACACCTTCCTTCCTCTCCTGGAGAGTTATCTTGTCTCCCCAGCTCCCAGATCCCTCATTGCAAGCCAAGATGACAAAATGGCTGTCACTAGAGCCACTGGGTGGAGTTCTGTAGGACAGTGTGTCTTACCTACAGGCAACATTTCCTGCTACAAACAATTCCCCATCCTTTTTCTATAATGCATGCTCCATCTTGGTGTTAATAGTTTGTCCCTCTATCTGTCTGTCTGTCTGTCTGTCTGTCTGTCTGTCTCTCTCTCTCTCTCTCTCTCTCTGTGTGTGTGTGTGTGTGTGTGTGTGTGTGTGTGTGTGTGTGTGTCTGCACCTACCTTCTCTTTCTCCTTCTTCATCTTAGACTCCTCCAACCTAGAATAGAGTCTTGCATTTTTCTGGAGCTCTGTCCTGGTCTCTTCCTTCAGCCCGCTCTCTTTCGACCTGAACTTCTTCACTTCCAACTCCAAATCTGGCCACCCCATCACTCTTTTTCCTAACTGCTGCTTCCTGCTGGCTTCAGACAGCTGCCTGCACCCAGACACCTCCCCTGGAGCTGCTCCTGCAAAGTCATCATGCTCAGACCCAGTCATCCTGCCCCAGACTGACTCATCATTAGTCCCTCCCAGTTCAGCCCTCCAGCCAGCATCCTCAGAGTCCTCGGCTAACCCTTCCTAAGGCTCCCATCTCAGCTTCAGGGCTGCCTCCTTGTGCCAGCTGTGCTTTCACCACCCAGTTCAGCACAAACCTTAAACTAGGCTGAGGCCTTCCTCTCTCGTCCCTCTCAGATCTGATCAATGGCCAATTCTCTTAACTCCACTTTAGACACACATTTCCAAGGAGACCCTTTCCCTCTGGGTGCCTGTCCTCTTTCCTGCACCTCTGAAAATTCCGGGCCACCAACCTTTCCTGAGTCAATTCTAAAATATCCCTAACTTGTTCTTAGTAAGCTCATCATTGTTGTGGCAAAATACCCAAGATAACCAACTTTTTTAAAAAATTCTTTATTCTTCATAACTGCATACAAGTACACAATGAAATATGGCCACAACTGTGTTTCGTTTCCCTCTGCAATTGCTCCTATATCCCCTCAACATGTCCCCCTCTCAACTTTATCTTTTTTTTTTAATTACCATTAAGCCAGTCCAGTTAGTGCAGCCCGTATGTGCATGGGAATAGAACCATCCCCTGGGACATGGGATCCTACAAGTGGTCACGAGTGAAAAATGACGCTGCCCTCCCGCAATGACCTGTCCATTAGGCCCCGCCTCTTAAAGGCTTCACCATTTCTCACCGAAGTCTAGAGAGCAAACCTGTAGAACAGGAACCTTGGAAGGATATTCTGGATCCAAGATGTAGCCCTGGTCCCCTGAGCTCTGTATAGTTCTTGGGCTTCACTCCAACTCATCCTAAGACTTGACACTGCCTGAAGATAAGATGCAGACCCTGCTCATGCCCACAGGGCTCACAGCTCATGGCCCACAGGGCTCACAGGACTCCACTGACCTGTCCCTTCACCCCTCTGCACCAGCCCAGTCTTACTCTTCCTGTAGTGTACTTACTCCCTTAGCCTTTGCACTTACCCCTCCACTTACGCTGGGTCTTCCTTCAACTCTTGGAAAGGTCCCCACAAACACACACTATACCCTGCTCTCTTTGCCTCTAGCCCTTACTTGGGCTCAGCTTATTTTGTCACGTCCTCCACACCTTTCTGTAGTGAATTCACCAGTGTTGCTTCTCCCCACCTCAGGTGCTGTTCTGTGTCCTAACTCTGAACCCATGAATATCCTACTGTGGCTACTTGAAGAGGAGCAGCTTATACAGAAAGGCAGGTGGGCAATCTCCATCTACACTGTAGATTCTACAAGGCTGTTGTGCAAAATAACTGTGTGTCTTAAAGAGCAGACTATTTTTTTCCTCACATTTCTGAAATCTGAAATCCAGCATCAAGGTTGAGTTCAGGTGAGAACTTTTCCTGGCTTAGAGACAGTTGTTTTTCCTCCGTGTCCTCATATGACCCTCTGTGCAGGGAGGGGCGGGAGTGGAGTTGGTCTTTCTTCCTGAGGACACAATCTTACAGCATTAGGACCTGACCCTTGGGACCTCATTTAAGCTTTGTTGTGTCCACAGATTCCCCTACCCCATTGAAATCCAGCTATACTGAGAATTGTGGCTTCAGCAGACAGATTTGGAGGAGGGACACAGCTCAGTTGATGAGTTCTAAGTGCCATCAGGCAGTATCAGGGTACCATGGGCACCAGAAGACAAAAAGAGGCAGCACAGAGAGGGAGTGGGTGGGCCCACCACAAGTGGAAAAGCTCTCTGGGAGGGGTCTAAGGATGTTTCATTGCAGACACTGTCCTTCACAGACCTTTAAAAGATCTGGGCATGATGGTACATGCCTGGGACCCCAGTATTCCTGAGTGGAAGCAGTGGGAGTGTGAGTTCTAGACCAGCCTGAGCTATATAGTGAGACTCACTCTCAAAAAATATATTTATTTCTTTATTTATTTTAGTTAAAAATAAGAAGATGACGCTGGGTGGTAGTGGCACACACCTTTAATCCCAGAACTCCAGAGGCAGAGGCAGGTGGATCTCTGTGAGTTTGAGGCCAGTCTGGTCTACAGAGTGAGTTCCAGAACAGCCAGGGCTACACACAAAAAAAAACCCTGTTTCAGAAAACCAAAACCAAAAAGAAGGGGGTGGGGGTTGCTGGAAGGATGACTCAGTGAGTAAGGTGCCTGCCATCAAACCTAACGACCCAGAACCCATAGTATAAAAGGAGAGAACTTTTTCCTTTAAGCTGCTCTCCTACCTTAACATGGGCACTGTGACAAAGTGTCACCTCCCCCACCACACACATACATTAAATAAACATGGAATACAGAGCTGAGGACATAGCTCTGTTGGTAGAGTACTTGCCTAGCATGAACACAGCCCTGGGCTTGATCCCCAGAAATGCATAAACTGCATAACCTGCACATTTGTGAACCCTAGCACTCTGTGGGATCAGAGTGCAAGGTCATTCTCAGTTAACACAGAAGACAAGCCATCCTGGGCTATGTAACAGAAGAGAAGCCAGCCTGGGCTACATGAGAACCTGTGAGAGAGAACAGTCACTTTTGGTTGTCTTTAGCTACACAATTTGTTACAGATGTCCCCAGGAAATCCTATATTTCCATGACCTCATTCCAATCAGATATTCCCACCACGTTTACTCTGCCCTTTCTGGAATCTGTCTTGTATTTGGCTGGGTGGGTTGTTAAAAATCATTCTATCCCTTGAAGTACAAGCTCCTGAGGACAGGGACGCTGCCTGTGTTGCCTACTGCTGTTTTACTAGTTACACAGAAAGGGCTCAATGCATGCATGGGAGGTGGAAGAACCTATGGTCTACTTTGATAATGTGTGGCAGCAGAGTTGTTAAATTCTAGACAGAGCCGTGAAAGCATGCAGGAAAGACCTTCCCTGAAGAAGGAACTCAGTCTTCTGACAGAATTAAATGAGACCAGTGCACAGACCCCAGATGACACCCTTCTGGTCCCTGATGCTGTGACCCTATAGTTTGCAGTTGTCCTAGCAACTTGAACATTGGTGCCCTCTGGTGACAGTAGTTGATTGACTCTTGTTCTAAATCTAAATGTTCCTTAAAATGGACCAAGTGCTTGATTGCTGTATAGTATTTTAAATTATGGAAGAAATGAGTTTTGTCCAGAAATCAGCACCTAGACCTATAATCACTCCAAATCCAGATGCCAGCATAAAAGCACAATCAATAACATCCAGGACAACATGTCTCCACCAGAGCCCAGCTATCCTACCATAGCAGGCCCTGGATATTCCAACATAGCTGAGGCACAAGAAAAAAAAACCTTAAAACCAACTATATGAAAATGATAGAGGTCCTTAAAGAGGAAATGAATAAATCCCATAAAGAAATCCAGAAAATACATACAAAAAATTGGAGGAAATGAATAAATCCCTTAAAGAAAGGAAGCCAATAAAACTGCTCAAGACCTGAAAATGGAAATAGGAATTTGAACAGGAACTACAGAGACAAGCTTTATCAACAGAATACAAGAGACGGAAGAGAGAGTCTCAGGCATTGAAGAGTCAATAGAATAAATGGATATATTGGTCAAAAAACTCCTGACACAAAACATCCAGGAAATCTGGGACCTTACGAAAAGACCAAACCTAAGAATAATGGAAACAGAGGAATGAGAAGAATCCCAGCCTAAAGGTCCAGAAAATATTTCAACAAAATCATAGGAGAAATTTTTCCTAACCTAAAGAAGGAGATGCTTACAAAATTACAAGACGCTTACAGAACAGGCTGGGTAGTGGTAGTGCACACCTTTAGTTCCAGCACTTGGGAGGCAGAGGCAGGTGGATCTTTGTGAGTTCTAGGACATCTTGATCTACAGAGTGAGTTCCAGGAGAACCAGGGCTACACAGAGAAACCGTGTCTCAAACAAACAAACAAAAAACAAGTAAACAAAAAAGAAGCATACAGAATACAAAAAGAATATAGAACACCAGAAAAGAAAGTCCCCACCACATACTAATCAAAACACTAAACATACAGATCAAAGAAAGAATGTTAAAGCTACAAGGGAAAAATGCCAAGTAACATATGAGGGCAGATCTATTAGAATTACACCCAACTTCTCAATGAAGACTCTAAAAGCCAGAAGGTCCTGGACAGATGTCTTGCAGACTCTAACAGACCACAGATGCCAGCCCAGACTAGAGTACCCAGAAAAACTTTCAATCCTGATAGATGAAAAAAAAACAAGATATTTCATGAAAAACAAGATATTCCATGACAAAGTCAAATTTAAACAATATCTAATCATAAGTCCAGCCCTACAAAACATACTAGAAGGAAAATTCCAACCCATGGAAGCTAAGTGCACCCATTAAACCACAGGAAATAATCTCACATCAGCAAAACCAAAAGAAGGGAAACACACACACACACACACACACACACACACACACACACACACACACACATCACAACCACCACCAACAACAGGAATCAACTATCATTTGTCATTGACATCTCTCAATATCAGTGGACACAATTTCCCAATAAAAAGATACAAACTAGTAGAATGGATTCAAGAACAAGATCCATCCTTCTGCTGCATATGAGAAACACACCTCAACATCAAGGATAGATATATATCACCTTAGTGTAAAGGGTTGGAAAAGATATTCCAAATAAATGGACCTAGGAAGCAAACTGGTGTAGCTATTTTAATATTAACAAAAGACTTCAAACCAAACTAATCAAAAGAGATGGAGAAAACACTACATACTCATGAAAGGAAAAATTCAAGATGCCATTTTAAGCCAGGTGGTGGTGGCACACACCTTTAATCCCAGTGTTCTGGAAGCTGAGTCAGGCAGATCTCTGTGAGTTTGAGGCTAGTGTGCTCTACAGAGAGTTCCAGGACACCCACAGCTAAACAGAGAAACCCTGTCTCAAAACAACAACAACAACAACAAAAATGACATTTCAGTTCTTAACATTATACCCCAAACAAAAGGGTGCACATTGTTGTAAAGGAAACACTACTACAGCTTAAATCACATATTGACTGTCACACACTGATAGCAGAAGACTTCAATACCCCACTATCACCAATGGACAGGTTATCCAGACAAAAGCTAAACAGAAATACTGGAGCTAAAAGACATTATAAACCAAATGGACCTAACAAATACTTACAGAACATTTCACCCAAACACACAAAAAATTAACTTCTTTTCAACACCACATGGAAGTTTCTCCAAAATTGACCACATATTCAGATGTAAAGCAAGTCTTAACAGATACAAGATAATTTAAATAACCCTCTGCATGCTATCAGACCACCATGGATTAAGGCCAGATATCAACAGCAATGGAAACCACAAAAAGCTTACAAACTCATGGAAACTGAACAACTCTTTAATGAATGAAAATGGGTCAAGACAGAAAGAAATTAAAGACTTTCTAGAACTCAATGAAGATGAATACACCATATACTCAAATTTGTAAAATTGGTGTTAAGGGGAAAGTTCTTAAGACTAACTGCCTAAATAAAAAAAAAAAAAAAAGGAGATATCTCATACTAGCAACTTAACAACACACCTGAAAGAAAGTTCTAGAACAAAAAAGAAGTAAACACACTCAAGAGGAGTAGAAGGCAAGAAATAATCAAACTGAGAACTGAAATTAATAAAATAGAAACAAAGAGAACAATACAAAGAATCAATGAAACAAGGAGAGTTGTTTCTTTGAAAAAATCAACAGGATAGACAAACCCTTATCCAAACTAAAAGATGAACAGAAAATACCCAAATTAACAAAATCAGAAACAATGAAGCATAACAACAGACACCAAGGAAATCTAGAGAATCATAAGGACATACTTTGAAAACCCATACTCCACAAAATTGGAAAATCTAAAAGAAGCGAATAATTTTAGATTTCCCGTGCTCATAGATCAGTGGGATTAACATAATAAAAATGGCCATCCTACTATAAACAGTCTATAGATTCAATGCAATCTCCATCAAAATTCCAACACAGTTCTTTTCTTGAAAGGACAGTTCTCAACTTCATATGCAAAAACAAAAAACCCTGTATAGCTAAAACAATCCTGAACAATCTACAAGAACTGTTGTATTTCAAATTGTACTACAGACCTTCAGCAATAAAAACTGAATGGTGTTAGCACAAAACAGACATGTTGATCAATGGAATCATTGAAAATCCTCACACCTGTGGACACCCGATTTCTGACAAGGAAGCCAAAATTATACAATGGATAAAAACAGCATCTTCAACAAATAGTGCTGGCTGAACTGGATGTCTGCAAGTAGAATAAAAATAGATCCATATTTATCAACCTGCACAAAACTCAAGTCCAAGTGGATCAAATTAATAAACATAAATCACTTAACCTTTTGAAGAGAAAGTGGGAAATAGCCTTGAACACATTGGCACACAAGACAACTTCCAGAACAGAACACAGATAGTGGAGGCACTAAGATCAACTACTAATAAATGGGACCTCATGAAATTGAAATTTTCTGTAAGGCAAAGGACACCATCAATTGGACAAATCAGCAGCCTACAGAATGGGAAAGATGTTTTACCAGCTACACATCTGATAGAGAGCTAATTTCCAAAATATATAAAGAACTCAAGAAACCAGATATCAACAAACCAAACAATCCAATTTTAAAATGGGGTAAGGATCTAACCAGAGAACTCTCAACAGAGGAATCTCAAATGGCTAAGAAACCCTTAAAGAAATGTTGAACCAACATTCTTAGCTATCAGGGAAATACAAATCAAAACTACTTTGAGATTTCATCTTACACTTGTCAGAATGACTAAGATCAAAGCCACAAATGACAGCTCATGATGGCAAACATGTGGAGCAAGGGCAACAGTCTTCCATTGCTGGCCAGAGTGCAGACTTCTACAGCCACCATGGAAATCAAAAGGGTGGTTCCTCAGAAAATTGGGAATCCATCTACCTCGAGACCCAGCTATACCACTCTCTGGCATATGCCCAAAGGACACTCTATCATGCCACAAAGACACTTGCTCAGCTATGTTTATTGCAGCTTTATTTATAATAACCAGAAACTAGAAACAACTTAGATGTCCTGCAATCGAAGAATGGATAAAGAAAATGTGGTCCATTTACACAATGGAGTATTACTCAGCTGTTAAAAAAAAATGACATCATGAAATTTGCAGGCAAATGGATGCAACTAGAAAAAAAAATCTCATCCTGAGTGAGGTAACTCAGACCTAGAAAGACGAATATGATTGGTGCCTTGTGGTCATCAGAGAGCTTCCTGCGATAGGCAGTAGATGAGAGCAGACACAGAGACCCACAGCATGACACTCTGCAGAGAGTCTAAATAGGAGGGCTCCTTCAGGTCCCACCCCTCAGAGACCTCAGGAAATCCTGAGGAAGAGGGAGGCTGAAAGATTGTGGGAGTCAGGGGCATAGAGGACACCAGGAGGACATAGCCCACTGAATCAACTAAGCAGGGCTCACATGGGCTGAGAGACTGAAGCAGCAGGCATGGTGCCTGCATGGGTCTACATCAAGTCCTCTGTGTATATGTTATGGCTGTTAGCTTGGTATTTCTGTGGGAACTCTAACAGTGGGAGCCAGTATGCCTCTGACTCTTTTGCCTGATTCTAGGACTCTTTTTCCTCCTGTTCCGTTGCCTTGTCCATTTTTGATAAGAGTGCTTTTGCCTTATCTCCTATTTTGTTTTATATTGCTTGGTTGCTGTCTCTTGGAGGCCTGCTCTTTTCTGAAGAAAAAGGGAGGGAGGACTGTTACAAGTGGAGGGAGAGGAAAATGCAGTCAGGGTGTATTATATGAGAGAAGAATCTATTTTCAATTTAAAAATTGTTCTTATGAAATGCTGAATATGGGCTTGTACTGGTTTCTACAACTTTTCTCTGTAAACAGCTATGGTTTTTAGTTTGGGGAAACTAACATTGCAAGTGACTGCTGACCATCCCTGGAGACCTGTAGAGCTTTCTAAAGACAGTAAACCTTAATCATGATCGAAAAGTAAATTGTGAGCCTGCAAGATGGCTCAGAAGACAGGGACACCTACTGCCAAACCCGGCAACCTGAGTTCAATCCCCGAGCCCCACATTGCAGAAGGAAAGAACCTACTCCTTCAAATCATCCCCTGGTATCTATAGGCACAGCATGGTGTGCAAAAAAAAAAAAAAAAAAAAAATGAATAAATGTTTAAAAATGGGTTTCTTTAAATAAATAAATTTTTTGAAAGAAAAGCAAGTGGTTACTTTAAAAAAACACATGCATAAAGAAGACAGCCGCTTGCTGTTTGTAATGAGAACTGTGGTCTAGCTGCCTGTCAGTAAAAAGACGTGCTTCATCTCCCGAGCCAGTGAAACCACCCATGCCCCGCCATGCTGTCTTCCAATTCTAATGCCTTGTGAGTCGCCATGCCAGACTGTTCACGTGGCAGCCGTGTGTACGAGCAGGCTAGGCTTCATGCCAGAGACACATTTTTCCGAATGTCACTGTAAAATGATTTGAAAGGGTGTCGTGAATACAAATGTCTTTTCTCACTGCTTACATGCATTTTAGGAATAATTTGCCAGAGAGCCTCTGGTTGGTCTTCAAAGTGACAAACTGATCTGTGAACATTTTAGTTGGAGAGTTTTCTCACCCACCCCAAGCATTTTGTCAAATAAACAAGCTACTATTTACAGGAATTTGATTATTTTCCAAATCAAAATATCTTCTTCTTCTTTTTTTTTTTTTTTTTTTTTTTTTTTTTGAGACAGGATCTCATATAGCACAGGCTGGCCCCAATTTTGTTATGTAGTCAAGGATGACCTTGAGCTTTTAGTCCTCCAATCTCCAATGAGTGCTGGAGTTATAGGTACATATCACCATGCCCAGTGTATGCATTAGTGGGGATCAAACCCAGGGCCTCATGCAAGAGAAGTAAACACCATCACCAGTCTCAAAGAGTCCCCGCCTCTTTTTTTTTAACAGAGCTCATTTTTAATTTTTAGTTACATGTATGTGTGTGTGTGTGTGTGTGTGTGTGTGTGTGTGTGTGTGTGTGTGTAGCTATGTGCATGTGAGTTCAGTGTCCATGTTAGCCAGGAAAGGGCACCAGGTCCCCTGGAGCTGGAGTTACAGGCAGTTGTGAGCTGCCCAAAGTGGGTGCTGGGAACAGAACTCAGGTTCTGTGGGAGAGCAGTATGTGCTCTTAACAGCTGAGCCATCCCTGAAGCCAAAGAATCCTTTTATAATGCAAACAGCCATCTTCTGAGTTTGTCAGGTTCACTAGGTTTCACCGAATGTCTACAAATTTCCACATCACCAATGGTCCCAGTCAGGTTTTTACAATAGCCTGGCTTTCTGGAAGATGAAACAATTTGTGAAATAATTCCCCAGTATTTGGCATCGAATTTGTTCTGGGAACTCATCCGGGGCCTCAGGAATACTAGGTACATGCTCTGCACTGAACTACAGCCCCAGCCCTGTTGTTTAGTTTGCTCCATTTTTTGTTTTTTTATTTATTTTTTTTCCTAGAGAGAAATGGGTTGGGGGGTGGGGAGATGACGTTGGAATGGGGCAAGGACTGAGGTAAAGGCCGAGTACCTGAGCCAGAGTAAAACTGCCATTTGTTCTTCTGTGTCCTTGAGAAAGTCACTTGCTTTGTGCCTGGTATTCCTTAATTTGGAAATTGTAAACACAATACCTATGCTCAAAAGTTCAAGTGAGATAAGCCCCAGGATGACTCATCAGGTCAAGACACTTAACACCCAGCGTCCTGAGTTCGATCCCCAGAGCCCACATGGTAAAAAGAGTGAAGCATCTTCAATTCTTTCTTCTGACCCCCCACACATGATGGAGCAGCCCACCCCACCCACAAAGTAACTAAATACTTTAAAATGTAAAAACAAACAAAAAATGTTTTTAAGTTTCTGTGAGAATTAAAAGACTCGTTGTTATAGAGTCCTCAGAACAGTGCCTGGCACGTAAAAACAAAACCAAAAACAAACCTGTTACAGCAGCCAGTGACACAGATCTATAACCCCAGCTCCCTGGGAATGGAGGGAGGAGCATTATCATTTCAGGGACTGCTTGGGTATAGTTAGTTTAAGGCTGATCTGGACAATTTAGCAAAGCCCCCATCTCAAAATATAAAGAAGAGAGGGAGGAAGGGAGGGAGAGGGAGGGGAAGGAAGGAGGAAAAGAAAGAAGGAAAAGGAAATCGAAGTTGAGAACGGAAGGAGAGAAGAGAGGTGTTTTTAATAAAATGCTCTTTTTATGTCCTTTTATCCCCAGTTATTGAGTGCCCTGTCTTCCAGCAGACAAGGCTCTTCCTCCCCCAGGGATCTTCAAATAGTTTATTGTAACCGAGGGATATTACAGTGATTTCCAGCAGATATCACCCATTCTTCCATGTCATGAAAGAGGAGACATATAAATAGGAGGGACTCTTATTTTAGGCAGCTGCAGAGTTATTTTCAATGTCTCCCGGAAAAGCTAGAGAGCCTGCAAACAGGAGCTATCCTTCCCTTTGTAATGCAGTGTCTTCCCTTGGCATCCAGGACCTCTGAGTTCCTGATTCCCCTCTCCTGGCTGCTGCTCCTCAGACTCTGGGCTCTGAGAGTTGCCCCTTATGATCAGCCTCACATGCTTCCCCACTCAGCTCAGCCCAAGGGTCCTATAGCTTCCAAGACTCATTCAGAGAAACCCTTGAGACTAAGCCCTGGGCTATCCTCCCTCAGGTCTGGAATCCTAGCATTTCCCTTATTTTAAATTCCTGAGGTAAACTCTCATTTGTTTACCTGTTTTTGTTTTGAGAGATATCTCACTGTAGAGCTCAGGCTGACCTCAAACTTTCCTTCCCAAATGCTCAGATTGCAGGTGGGAACCACCATAGCCAACTATGAGGTCAATGTTTTATCGTCCTGAAGGACATGGACACCAGTGGCTGAGTGAGGAAAACCACTCAGGTAAACTGTTTTAAAAGACTGTAAACTATTGCTGGAGGATAGTCTCCTCAGGAACCAAGACAATAGTTTTGACAAGTGAAAAATTCTGCCTAAATTCTGCCATCTTGGTTGACAGTCCATTGCACAATGCCAGACAATCAGTAGATTGTGGCTCAGCACACAGACTTAGCTGCTTGTTACTGTAAGACCCTTGGAAGCTCAGGCCTCCAGGATCTTTTCCCAGGACCGTGGCCACCCCAGTCACCATGCGGAGGCAGAAACTTGATGCAAACAGCAAGAGGCTTTAATGAAAGGTGGACGTTTGTACAAACGGCCCTCTCAGCATGCAGGCTACAGAGCAGCCCCATCCCCCAGGCAAAAACCACAAGCTTAGGGAGGGGCCTCGACTCTCTGTCCCTTGAGTACATGAACAGAGTCTTAGGTTCCTAGGAGGCCCTTTGTCTTGAGGGGAGGGCTGGGAATCAGATGGCCTCCTGACCCACCAGTTGTAAAACCTGCAGACCTCAGGATGTGCTAACTAATCTTGCCTGAGCAAATGGTAGCTATCTCTTTGTTTCATAGGGACCCTTAACTGTTAATTATTGACACATTGGCAGGTGGGACAATCTGTTTCCTTCATGAGCCCCTCAGGGAGGGTGGCCATCTGGGAATTCTTGGTACCCAGTTATCTTATGGCCTTGTAAGGGAGTAATTGCTGGCAGCTGGTAAATTCCAGGCACTAAGTCATAGTAGTGGCCTTAGTTTCTGGGTTAGGCCGCCCTACATTCTGTTTGGAGAGTTTCCTTATCTGGGCTATATTTCTTTGCTAATTTTTAAGTCTTTCAGTTACCTCGTGGTGAAGAGCAGTGTAAGGTGGTGATTTATTGGATTTCCTGCTCACTAGGCTTCCAGAAAAATCTTCAGTAGTTTCTATGGATTAAAAGCCAATGATAATGGACGCTAAATTAGAGAATTGAGTGAGATGTTCTAAAGAATACATTTTTCCGAGACTGTTTCTGTGTCTCTATAGTCAGAAATCTCAGGCTTCTCTAGCCTGTGACCATAAATGCATTTCATCAGTATTAAAATCTGAATCCAGGGCTGGCAAGATGTCTCAGAGGATAAAGGTACTGCCACCAAGCCTGACGACCTGAGTTCCAAACCCCCAGGTCCCACATGCTGGAAGGTGAAAACCACCATGGGTGCCATGGCAAGCCTGTGTCCCCCTCACACAAACACACATAAATAAGTAAGCTTAATATAAACAGCAACAACAAAGTTTTTAAAGCCAAATCTGCATAATTCACAGTCTCCATCATCTTGACATCAAAATTCTCCTCCCAGGGTCATTGGGGACATGGTGTGCCACTCCAAGGCTTGCTTGGGCTACATGGAAGGTTCCAAGTCATCCAGAGCTATAGAACGGGACCTTATCTGTAAATCATCCCCTTCTTTGGGGGAGTGGCCTCAAGTAATTTGGCCTTGTATGCTCCAGGGGTGAACCTCGCCCAGGTGCACATATATGCAGCACTGATTGGATTTAGAAAACTATTTGTTTTTAAAGAAGAAAAGGAGTGAGATGTGGGGGCAAGATATGGGGGTATGAGAGGGTTGGAAGGGCATTATATGTTTGCAGGAAATTCTTAGGAAATAAATTTTTTAAATATTAAAAAAGAAGCATGGCTTTACAGAAGGAAAAATGGTGAGTATAGATTTAATACTGTGTGGTGGTTTTCTATATTAAAATGCATTTGACTTAGTGTTTCTATTGCTATGAAGAGACACCATGACCACAGCAACTCTTCAAAAAGGAAAACATTTCATTGGAACTGGCTTATAGTTCAGTGGTTTAGTCCATTATCATCATGGTGGGAACCATACCTGCATGCAGGCAGACTTGGTGCTGGAGAGGGAGCTGAGAGGCAGCAGGAAGAGAGTGACACTAGGCGTGGCTTGAGCTTCTGAAACCTCAAAGCCCACCCCCAGTGACACACTTCCTCCAACAAGTCCACACCTACTCTAACAAGGCCATGCTTCCTGATAGTAACAGTCCCTGGTGGCCAAGCATTTAAATCTACAAGTTTAAGGGGGCTAGGCCTATTCAAACCAGCATAACATTTTAAAGTATTTTTTATTTCCCTCCCTTCCCTCCCTTTACTAGTGTCCTAGTAAAGACGCCAGCTAAGCCCTGTCTTAAAGGAACCTGTCAGTGCGCAGCGCTTCTCTGCCTCCTCAGAGCCACAGCTCCACCTGGGATGCTCATGGAGTTCCTCTCACATCCGCCATCTTGGGATCTGGCTCTGAAACTCCACAACAGGGAGAAACAGTCTCCCTTGTGAAAGAACCCTCCCTGGTTGCACTCACTTGGAGGGCCAACAACACGAGCTTTCTGGAGCCTTAAATGTCACACACTGTGTCCTAAACTCTTTCAGTTCACACACAAAGCCCTCTTCCTCCTCAGGCATGAATCGTGCTACCCGAGTGGGAATGGCCTCATTCCAGAAACAGCCCAGGTTCATCCTTGTCTCCAGCAAAAACATTTCTTTAGAAAGTTTTTTTTTTTTTTTTTTTTTTTTTTTTTATGGGATTGGAAATGTTCTGTTCTGTTCTTCTCAGGAAGATTGCTTCCAATTCCAGCAACAGACAGAGATTTTATGGAAATGGGAGCAGCAGTTAGAACCCCTCAGAGCACATTTTCAGTCAGGCATCCATATCCTCCGACATGAGAGAAACCTGAGACTTGATCACCAGGGCGGGCACATCACTGCTTTATTCCAGCCTGAAAATTTTAAATAAAGGAAGAGATGTCTTCAGTAAAACACCACAAGTGTTTTGTTCCTCACCCAAACCCCTCAGGTCTGTTCTACCGGATTAGACAGCAGAGAAGAAAAGATTCAGCAATTCAGAGCCTTTCAATGATGGGTCACATTCACAATAGGGTTATTCCTAAAAAAAACAAGAAAGTTAATTCACCAGGCGTTGGTGGCTCATGCCTTTAATCCCAGCAGGCAGGGGGATTCGAGTGAGTTCGAGGCCAGCCTGGTCTCCAGAGTGAGTGTCAGGATAGGCTCAAAAACAATACAGAGAAACCCTGTCTCCAAAAACAAAAAAAAAAAAAAAGAAAGAAAGAAAGAAAGAAAGAAAGTTAATTCATGTGAATATTTACTACATGGACGGTATGTATGTAACATATCATTTCATCTATACACCAGGCCTAGGAGTGAATTTATTATGGCAGGTTACAGGAAACTAAACTGAAGTCTAGAAAGTTTTACCAATGAGAGCAAATATTAGCAGATATTAAAGCCAGAAGTCCAACCCAGCTTAAATGAAAGGCCTGGGGTTTTAATCACATCACCATGTTAGCTCTTTAAAAAAAAATTATTCATTTTACTTTTTGCATTTGACTGTTTCCCTTTCGTGTGTGTGTGTGTGTGTGTGTGTGTGTGTGTGTGTGTGTGTGTGTACCATGTGTGTACCTGGTGTCCTCAGAGGTCAGAAGAGGGCAACATATCCCCTAGACCTGGACTTACAGGTTATAAGCTGCCCCAGGGGTTCTGGAAGCCCAGTTCCCTGGAAGAGCAACAAGTGCTCTTAACCACTGAATCATCTCTCCAACCCTCACATTAGCTCTTGACAATATCAACCCCAATCTCTTGATGCAAAAACAAAACCCCCTCACAAAACAGTTTCACCGAAGGGTTCCATTGGACACCATTGCAACCTGGTTTGCCTTTTAGAAATTTATCATAGGAGAAAAATGCCCCCTGTATCATCAGCTCTTTGCGAACTAAGATGCTAAGAGGCCATAAGGGACTTGGCATCCTTGCCCTAGAAACACAAAAGTCACGTGGTGTTGACTCCATGAGGAGAGCAGGTCAACAAGGGCTCTCTCTGCCCTGCAGCCCTGTGTCCCTGGTCTCCGGAGATTCGAAATCTGGGTGTTGTCAGTGAAGGGGCCAGCTCCCCATTTCGGCAGCCATAACAGCCATAACACGTGCTTGGCATAACCTTGCCTTGGTCACTTAGAGGTCAGATGCCTGCCTGATGGCAAGGAATCAATCAGAAGTTAGCTGGTGGTGCTATGCTTTATGGCTCTGGGTGTGCTTTACGGACAAGTGCACAGCAATGACACACAGAGCATAGCAACCACCCTGGGAGGGCCTATGGGCCATAACAACCAGTTGACCAATCAACACAGGGCAAACCCTCCAAGCCTGGAGGCACACCAATCCTGAACCTGTGCATACCCCTAGACACTCCCCTTACGCTGCCCTATAAAGATCTGTACGCAGCAGCTTCGAACTGTCTTTGCTAGCCATCCGACATTGAGGGTGGATCAAAGACCCGAGCTAACATGGGGTTAGCTCGTTAAACTACAATAAAGCCTCATGCAATTTGCATCAAGCTTTCGCCTCCATTCTGTGATTGGGGTGGCCACGGTCCTGGGCTAAGATCCTGGAAGCCTCAGCTTTCCGGGGATCTTACAGTCAGGAAACTGGAGGCAGCACTAGGGTTTCCTCCACCACATCTAGAAGGCCAAGCCCCAGAGCAGGCTGGGTAATGCTCCTATCACCAGCAAGAAGAGACCCAGAGGGAGACTGCGGTAGGATCCTTCCAGCACGTGCTGGTCCCGGGGAGGATTCTGTCACCAGAGGCCACTCTATTATTTCAGAAACCCGCAAGCTCTGCCTCCCAGTGGATCACTCAGCTTCCATTTGTCACCAAGTAATTTCACTAAAAATGAACTAGGAACTGAAATATAAAATGGCCATTAAAATTTTTTATTACAGTACATGCCTAATGGCTATTTTCAAATAAAATCCCTTGGAAGATTTGTTCTTTTTTCTCTCTCTCTCTCATCAAATGGTTGGAACTACTTGATGGATTTTGTAAAACTTCACTTTAGAATTATGCTGCTTTTTAACTGCAAGAGAGAGAGAGAGAGAGAGAGAGAGAGATGAGGTAGGTATTCATTTTAATTCTTCTCATCCAAAAAAGAACATCAAATTCGAGTCTGAAGAAAAGCAACTATGACAATTTCCTCCATTTCCTCAACATAATTGTGTGACTTTTTCTTTTTTAAGAGAAATCAGTTCCGTTATTAACCTTCAAGAAATAAGACTGACAATGAGAGTGGAAATGGCACCTGAGACTCACAAAGACAGGAATCCTTCAGGAGCTATGCATTGAAACTATGTGATTTAAAAAAAAAATCAATTTATTTGCATCCCATTTCATGGGACACCAAGTAGAAGAGAGGGTGTCACAGTTCCATTATCCCTGTCTCTCACGAATATTGCATTATGAATTCATGTAGTGATGCAGAGTCCAAAGTGACTCGACACAGTGTTCCGAGCGGTCCACCGGAGGGTCCATGCTTTCCGTCATCTAAAAACCCCCTCATTGTGTTATCTTACTCGATGGCTGTAACCTAATGACATTGGAGGCTTTGAATCCAGAGACTGAAGCTGCAGAACACGCTTCCACAATGCATAGAACTCTCAGAACTAAGCAATTGCAAAGTAAATGGCCAGCCAATGAGAGACAGCTTCGATGATGTAATGCCTTTTCTCCCTGGATTGCCCTTGACCAAACAGAAACAAAAATTCTTCTCCAGGAATTTGTGGGTTCCTTCAGCCTGAGCAACTCCAACTACCTCACTGTCGCAATGGGTACGGTTTCCACTTACAAAACAGTAAGAATTTGAACGTGGCCCAGGGCTGGAACCCAAAGCAACAGATGGACTATGGCTACCTCAGAACAGTTGCTCTCTAGGGTTATCAGACTCCACTTCTCAGTGATGCCCAGCAGGGACCTCTTCGGATTATAAAGTGAGTAGCCACCTTTCTGAGGACACAGATGGGCTCCAGGGGTCTCCCCTGGCATCTGCTGAGGTTTCTTAGACTCACTGCACTTCCAGCTATCCCCAACTCTGACCACAGCCAAGGAAAACATCTTCTCATTCAAATTTAGTTCTAGCTACCGTCTTCTGCATCATGGTCCAGCCTGGCCCAACCATTCCTTCATTCACACTCACTCCTCCACCTCTGGGCCTTGTTCTTGCTCCACTGCCTACAGTGATGGACGTTCAAATGCCATCCAGCATCTCCCTTAATGCCTGTCCCCATCCTCCCTCCTCAGAAGGAAGGAACTCTATCTAGTATAAGCTGTAATGAGCTGCAGACTTCTGGAGTTGTTAGGGTCAGAGCCTATTCTCATTAGGCCAACTAGAGACACGATGGAAAAATGTAGAGATGAATTTACTCAATGTGGCCATTTGTAAAAAAGAACAGGAATGTCTGGTGACTCCCATGTCTATCTTTGGGGGCCTGACAGAAGGTTTAGGCTTTAGTCAAAGCAGGAGATATACAGAGGTGTGAAACCTCTTTGGAAGACAAGTTCTCCCTCTGTCTAGCACCAAGACATCCTTTTATTTTTCTTTCTTCATCATGAGACTCCTGGGAAAGTCCTGATTTCTTGGAATGCTTTTTAAAATAGTCTGATAGCCCAAGGGAGGGTCCCAAGTAATCATTCAAAATATTGCTATTTCTTTCAGGTCAGTTACATTTTCCCACTCTGTTTTCATGCCTCAATCCTGAGTTAGAATGCATCTGTACCTGAAACAAATGCCACGAACAAACCTCGTGGCTTTAGTCACTTTCGGAAAGGTTGTCGTTGGGTTTGGCTTCATGACAGGCTTCTCACTGTGAAGTGCAGAAGGCTACAGTGTTTGGATATTTCTGCTTGAGCTTCGGTAAGACCGTAGACTTGCTCACATATTTTTAAACAACCCCACCAACCTGCATAATAAATTAAAGGGGCTGCAGAGGAGGTCATCTTCACACGGTAATCCTGTGTGAAGCTTGCAGGAGGATCACCTGGGGGACCTTGGTGAAGCACAGACTGTCACCTGTTCTTGGTTTCTGGATTGGCAGGTCTGGGCTGGGGCCTGATAATGTGCACTCCTGGAAAATCCCCAGTGAAGCTGGCTTGAGAACTGCTTGCCTAGTGTGTTGCAAATATTGATGTTTAAAAATAAAAATGTCAGCTTGCTCTTTTAAATGTTGCTGGTAAGTTAAACCTACAGCAGTCTGAGAGAGCCCATGATCTGTTTCCGAAATACAAGAACAAGTTCTTCTTGGTTATTGGAAAATTTTGTTCTTCTTTCTCCTTGAATTTTTCTTTCCATGCCTCTTCTCCAGTAAAAGTTTACACAAATATAATACAGCTTTGGTTAACAGTATTTTGAATCATTTTCATATATGTCTCTGCCATGAATATACCCAGAAATTAAATTTTCCTGACACTCTGAATATTTATAAATTTTACTCTGGTTTACATTATCAAGACACCTATCAAATCAACAAAAAAATGAATATATATGAATTTTGCTGATGCACTATTAAAGACCAAAAGTATTGTTTTGTTGAAAAATATCTCTTGATGAAATAGAATTTCCTTTTTCAATTATCTCATGTGCACTTTGTACTAATATTACTAGTTACTAAAACAAGACAGGCTTGCTTGTGAATGTTATGCCTCTTTTTTAGAAGGAATATTGGAGACTATTATAGTGGTAAATAGGTAGAAATAGAATTAATCTGTGTGCCTGGCCTGGTGGTACAGGGCTGAAATCCCACTTGGAAGTAAAAGCAGAAGTTTAAGGTCATTCTTGACTACGTATGGGTTCAAGATCAGCCTGGACTATATGAGTCCCTGTTTCAAAAGATCAGACAAGGGGAGATAGAGGGCACCGCAGTTATAAGCACTGGCTCTCTCACTAATTAGTTGTGCTTGAATTCCTAACTCTCAGCTGGTAAGAATCTTCAGACTAGACAGAGTGAAGGGCTCCTTCTCATGCAGGCTAGCACAAGAAAAGCTTGGTCATCAGTCTGGGTCCCCATTGGCCTGAACTATGCACATAACCCTTTTTTGAACATTGCACTTATCCCTTCAGGACCAGATCTGCATTGAGCTATATGCACCCTCTTCTCTAACCAACAACAGGTTACTCAGAGCTACAGCTACCTAGCAACCCTTAGTAACTTCCCTTTTGTGGCCAATTACATCCCAGAATACATCCAGGAACTGGGGATAGTAGCTCAATCTAACCTAGGGATGCACACACAGTAAACTGCTTCCTCTAAGTAAACTTTTAAGGAGACTCCCCTATTTATCATCATATGCATATGCATGATTGGGTATGCATATGACTAAAATCAGATGCACCGTGGAAAAGGATATGCACAGTGAACAAAGGCTTATATAAACCAAGCCTGTCAATCAAAACAAAAAGCCTCCTACACTCCATCCCTAGCAACCAACCCCTCCTCAGGGACCAAGAAAAAGATGTTCTAAGCGGTAACCAGTCATGCGTGAGTAAACCTCACTCAGCCGCTGCCCTCATGTAGTGTATGCGACCTGCACTTTTGCTCTGCTTCTGAATAAGATTCTTCCCTGATTGTGTGCACTTCTTCAATTCTTTGAACAAAAAAACCAAAAATCGGAAACACAGTTGGGCGATTGTAGTACATGCCTTTAATCCCAGCTCTTGGGAGGCAGAGGCAGGTGGATCTCTAAGTTTGAAGCCAGCCTTGTCTATGAAGCTAGTTACAGGACAGCCAGGGCTATACAGAAAAACCCTGTCTGGAAGAGAAAAAAAAAGTCTGGAAACACCTGGTCCAAACAAGGACCACCATTAACTCTTTGCCTCTCCACACCTCCCCGCTAAATTTTCTTGTCTACCTTTCTTTACAACCTTTCTGCTCACAGATCTGTCATTTGGGAAGAGTGCTGTGGGAGATGGCAGACCTGACTATCTTTAGGCCCATGTGCAAGGGTGGCCTTTGCTTGACTTTGTGGTACTGAGATTTGGGGAGGTTGGCAAATGATATAGCCTGGACTGTTGAACACCTTCTTCCCTCCTGGTCTAGGATCTGTAAGTAGTAGAAAGGAAGCTCCTTAGGAGCACTCATTGTTATGCACTCCCCCAAGTGGATAGTATTTCACCTGTGTTGTTTCAAGTGGTTGCTGGAGAAATTATTTGTATCTTTTCTCATTTCTCTGACAAAATGCCTGTGGTAGTTTGAATGTAATTGGCCCCCATAATCTCATAGGGAGTGGTGCTATTAGGAGGTTATGGCTTTGTTGGAGGAAGTATGTCACTGTGGGGGTGGGCTTTGAGGTCTCCTATGCTCAAGCCATGCCCAGTGTCTCACAGTTCACTTCTTGTTGCCTGCGTATCAAAACATAGAACTCTCAGCTCCTTCAACACCATGTCTGCCATCATGCCACCTTGTCCCATGATGATAATGGACAAAACCTGTTAACTGTAAGCCACCCAATTAAATGTTTTCCTTTATTAAGAGTTGCCATGGTCATGGTATCTCTTCACAGCAATAGGAACCCAAAGACAATGCCTGATGTTAAACAATTTAAAGTAAGGGTTTATTTTAACTTAAAGTTTGAAGGAGCTACAGTCCGTGATGGTGTGGAAAGCATGGCTGTCCAGTAGGTGGTTCCATGGAGTGTGAGGCAGCTTGTCACACTTTATCTATAGTCCAGACTGGGGCGGGGGAGATTTCCATGTTTCACTTGGTTTCTCTTTATTCAGCTCATGGAATGGTGCCACCCATATTCAAGATGAGTCTTCCCTCCAAAGTTAAGCCCTTCAGGAGACACTCTCAGAGGCACACCCAGAGGTATGTTTTCAGGATGTTTGACCAGCAAGAAGCATGTGCCTTGTTTCTACCTAGCTTTACCCTACATGGCTCTTCCTTTTGCTGTACTGGATCAGCCATAATGACAACTACACACAGAGCCCTGTTGACCTCCAGTGAACCATCATAAGTGTAGTCTCCAGGATCTCTGATGCAGCATGAGGTCTGGGCCTCCTCACTCATGGTGGCCAAGTTCCAAGAGCAAGCATCTTAAGAGAAACCCAAGGGTCAGCTATAATACTTTGTTGCATCCAGCCTCAAAAGTTTCAGAGAATCCCTTTTGCCAACTCTTTCAGCTGAGACATTCACGGAGGCCTACTCAGGATCAAGGGGCAACTCGGGCATCTCCTGATGGGAGTAGGACAAGAAAAGCATGTGATCAGAAATACTGTTCAAGCTGGGTTTGGAAGAGCAAAGCAGCTCATCTTTAAAGCCCTTTAAGCCACATACCCTTTGAAATAGTTTTGCAAACCTCTGGTATGATCTCCGAAGTTCAAGACCACTAATACAACAAACTCAACACTTGACTTTGGAGTCAGAAGAATGCATTGAATCCCAGCTCTGAATTCCTGAGATCTAAGGCTTCATCATGTGTAAATTTCTCAGTAAAGTTGATTATAGAAAGCAAAGTTCCTGGGTATGGGAGCACACAGAGGCCAAATCAAGACATGGGGGCTTTGCCACCAGTCTGTACTATGCAGCAAGACTATATCTCAAAAAAATAAAAAAAAAAAAATAAAACAACTCCATTCTTTCACACATTCTCTCCCCAACTTTCTCCTAATACAGATCCTGGCTGATGGGCTTGTCTTCTCTAGCACAGAACACAGCCAGTACTCTGACTTAAGAAGAACACCACCCAAGCAGATGTGCCTAACCCATGGCTAGGATAGCTATGGATGTGACCCAACACAAAATTGTGGTTTGCCTCCCCTAGAGGGGAGCAAAAGAGTTACCTAATTTAAGATAACTCCAGCACCAAAATTTGGTTATTTGTTCCAAAGGTTTGCCCCATTGGAGCTGTGTTTCAAGTTCTGTCTTTGTTGCCATCCAAGCTCTTACTCATTCACATCATCACCCACTCCATGGCAGAGAAGCAGCCAGTTCAAGGGCTTGTCTGATCTGTCTCTGCCATGATTGGTTGGCATGCATGAGCATGACTGCACGAAGAGAGCTGAGTGTAGTGTAGGACCCTGGCTCTAGGTTTATCTCAGATGGTCTCTAGACCATGTTCCTCTCCCCACTGTGGCTCAAGGCCTGCTGGTTTATCAGTTTCAATGCAAGGAATGAAGGGAGAGGGGCTCTGTCCTTGTCAATTCATCCTGGTTCTACTACAGAAGCCCAGGCTTCTTCCATGTTCTCCAGCTGGCTAACTGGCCTACCCCAAACCCTACTGTGATGCCCCTCACCCAGAGTTCATGGAGGATCCAGCTCTGAGAGTACAAGAAAGCTAAGCTCAGGGCCACCCTAGCTAGACCGTCACTTTTATTTCCTATTCCTTCACCAAAAACTGACTGACAGAAATCTTAGAACAAGACAGTAATGCCCATGAGTAATTTCTAAGCCTGAAAACTAGTGATAGGCTCAGAGGATCAGTTACTGGAGACCCAGTATCCTAGTATGAAGCCTTGAGAAACTTTGTTCATCAAATATTTGAAAGCCTCTTTATAAAATGGCACTGTGTGAGAACTAGATGGACAATCATTAGCAACACTGGCCCCATCCACATGGGTCTTACAAGAGAAGAAAAAAATGTGATGATCAATATTCATCATACTTGGTACCCTACTAGTATGTGTAGCTTAAATGTCCTTTTATATTAGTTTTAAAATAATTTAAAGACCTGGGAGATGGCTTAGAGGATAAGGCCATCTTCCATCAAGCCTGATGACCCAAGTTCATTCTCTGGGACTCATATGGTAGGAAAGAAGTGACTCACCAAAAGTTGCCCTCTGACCTCCACATGCCCCATAGCAAACAACACCCTCCTGCCCCTGACACACACACACACACGCACAGAGAGAGAGAGAGAGAGAGAGAGAGAGAGAGAGAGAGAGAGAGAGGTAAGAATATAAAAAACAAAAATCAAATAATATATATTTAATCACACAAATGAATAAACACACATCATGTAAAGCTCCAAGATACAGTTTTGACAAGAACAAGAGAACCACAAGAAGCTTGTTTATCTGTTCACTGGTGTACATAAAAGAAGCCCTTGTACATCTTAGACACTAAATGAAAATTTGTTGGGCAAATTTTGAATGAATGAATGAATGAATGAATGAATGAATGCCATGAAATTATTTCCCAAAAGTTAGAGATAAATGTTCTGAGGAAGTACTTTTTGACCTGCTGTTAAAAATAAACTCAATTTTCTTAGTCCAAACTCTACTGAGTGAATTTATAGCCAAATTGTCAGGAGACTAATTTATAACTAGAAAACATTTATTATTTTACTGTGAGAGATAAAACTGATTTAATATTTCCTTGGGGAACATCCCCCAAAAATGCCAAACAGAGCTATCTTCATAATTACTGAAGTTCTGTTGAGATGAGCAGTGCTTACGGAGCAGTCTCTCAGGGAGCCAGGTGATATTAGAAGGCTCAAAAGAATGAACCAAAAAAGAACAGAATAATAAATAAATAGATTCAAAAGGCATTTGTGCAGCTGAGACAAAACTTCTTTCATACTTGGGGCGGTCTTGTGAGATCAAAGTTCTCTCCTTGCTTGAGTTGTGCCAGGGAATCACAGAAAGTCATACATAGATCCTAGATTTCAAACTGTGAACTAGAGTGTTAAGAAATCTAGGAAGGGCAGGCAAGATGCCTTAGTGGTTAAAAGCACCTACTTCCAGGCCTGATAACCTGAGTAGAAGAAAACCTAAGGAGCCTGGATGGGACCAAGTAGGCCCTCTGTATGTGTGTGACAGCTGTGTAACTTGGTCTGTTTGTAAGGTGCCTAGCAGTGGGATCAGGACCTGTCCCTGGTGCTTAGCTGGCTTTTGGGAACCTGCTCCCCTTTCCATGCTGGATTGATTACCTTGCCCGGCCTTGATGCAGGGGGAGGAGCTCTGTCCTACCTTAATTTGATATGCCACGCTTTGTGGAAGCCCATGGGAAGCCTGCCCCTTTCTGAATAGAGATGGAGGAAGGGTGGATGGGAAGTGGGATAGATGGAAGTGAGGGTGATAACAGGAGGAAAGGGGGGAGGGGGAAACTACGGTTGGTATGTAAAATAAATGAAAAAAATGTTAATTAAATAAAATAAAATTTAAAAATCTAAAAAAAGAATGAGGAGGAGGAGGAGAAGGAAGAAGAAAAGAAGAAGAAGAAGAAGAAGAAGAAGAAGAAGAAGAAGAAGAAGAAGAAGAAGAAGAAGAAGAAAACCACCTCCTGCAAGCTGTCCTTTGACCTCTACACTGGCACACTGAGGCACACACACACACAGACACACACACACACACACACACACACACACACACACACACACACACATGCTGTGTAGCTTAGTCTACTTGTGGGACACTTAACAATGGGAGCAGGGGCAGTCCCTAATGCTTCTGCTGGCTCTTGGGAACTTACTCATCATATTGGATTGCCTCACCCAGCCTTAATACAAGGGAAGGTGCTTAGTCCTACTGCAACTTGCTATGCCATGTTTTGTTAATAGCCATGGGAGGTCTGCCCCTTTCTGAACAGAAACAGAGGAAAAGTGGATCGAGGCAGGGTGGGTGAAGTTAGGCAGGGAAGGGATGGGAGAAGAGAAAGGAAGGGAAATTGTGCTCGGGATTTTAGATAGAAAGAAAGAGAAAGAAAGAAAGAAAGAAAGAAAGAAAGAAAGAAAGAAAGAAAGAAAGAAAGAAAGAAAGAAAGAGAGAAATTTGGGAAACCCCAGAACTACATTACTTTGTTACCCATGAATGTAGTTGGATGTTTTCTGTCCCATCTGCCAGTTCCTGAATAACCACTCAGAGGCTTAATATTACTTATAATTGTTTGGCTGATGGCTCAGGCTTGTTATTGGCTAGCTCTTACTTCTTAAGTTAGCCCATTTCTAATAATCCGTGTATCTCCACATGCAACTGGTTTATTGGTAATGTTCTGACATCTTACTTCTATGGAGGCTACATGGTGTCTCTTTGACTCTGCCTTCTTTTTTTTTTTTCTGTATCTTTGTTTGGATTTCCCATCTGACCCTACTCTGTTTGGCCATTGGCCAAATAAGCTTTATTTATCAACCAATAAAAGCAACACATTTTCACAGTATACATAAGGACATCCCACATCATCACCCCTTTTCTGTCTAATTGAAAAAGAAGGTTTTAACTTTAACATAGTAAAATTACATATAAAAAAATTTATCAAGTAAGAATTACAGTTATAATATTTAGTCTATTTGTATGTGATAAAATTAAGGAAAATACTCTATCATCTATCTTATTTTGTGCGTCTAAAGTTTTATATCTAATCATAACTAAGGAAAGCTATAACTATCTGTCTTCAACTCCATCAAAAACCCCAGAAGAATATAATATTACTTAAGTAAACTGGAAGTGCAT
Organism: Cricetulus griseus; assembly: GCF_003668045.3. Lineage (NCBI taxonomy): Eukaryota > Metazoa > Chordata > Mammalia > Rodentia > Cricetidae > Cricetulus > Cricetulus griseus. Next base: position 99,886,786 of record NW_023276806.1, read on the forward strand.
TGTAAGCAACTTCCAAAATGTTAGAGATGACAGAGATATCTGGCTTCCTGGACAGTCACCCAAAGTTCTGGTGTAACATTGGGGCATCCATCTTCAGCCTATAGGCCCATAGTATTCAGCAGACTTTTCAATGAAGCAGAAAATTTGAAGATCTGTTCTGCCTTGTGGTGGCAAAGTTTGTCAGCTTTTCCTCTGTGTCCTGTAGAATGTCTGGCAGTTTCTTCTGGGAAGCAGGAAGGCTGAAGGGCCATCCTGTCTTGTTTTGACAAGTTTAGCAGTCACTTTCCTGTGGGTCCTCCATGTCCAGTTTATACAACATACAAGCAGACCAGGCAGGAGCAGTTTCTTGCCCAAATGGCTAGTCTTGCCACATAGAAGGCAAGCTCCATAAGGAGCTTTTTCAGTGCCCATCATCCTTTTCAAGTAATTGGTGCTGCAAGGAGCAGAAGTGTCTCATTGTCAAGAAAAGTCTAAGTTCTTACGACACTTGAAATGCCATATTCTGTAGGCCTTTGAAGTGTTTGAAGATTACCTCTCTGTCTGAAATATATCTCTGCATATGCATATCTAGAAAACCAAACTAACATGACTGTAAGTTTATTATATATAACTATCTACTAATCTGTGTTTCTTAATTATACATTACAGTTTTAATTGAGCTATATGAACACAATGCCTTATAAACAAGAGGAGAAGTCATGGTTGCTTCAACTACACACTAGGACCTCATATGGAAGGTGCAGCCTTCCTGCTTCTGGCTCTACACTTCCTTCCCCTCCTGAAACTAGGTTTGACTTTCTGTGGAAGCAGAACATGCCTAGAATTAAATCTCTCCTCAAGGAAATGTTTTCATCACCCTGTGTTGATCTTTTTTCTGTGACATCATCATGTTACCCCGGAGCTGCTGCTGGCCCCCGTGGGACTGGTGGACAAAGGAGAAAAGCTGTTCCTTATACTTTGTTTTCCTTTATTGAAATCTTGTCATCATAGACAGACTGAATCAGACCCTTTAGCACCACCTACAGGAAAACTGTGAAGTCTGTGACACAGGGAATAGCACTCTGCAGTTGAAATCCTAGGCCAAACCAAGCAGCTGGGGCTTTACCTCTGTCTCTGCTTCTTGGGGGGATTGCTCATGTTTTCTGAGCACCAGGTGTCCCCCATGTAAGAGAGGGAATAGTTTCCATAGCATCAAGCTTGTGGTGGGTAGTACAAGAAACAATTATTTATAAAGTTTGTCTCTAAGGTCATCAAATTGTATGGGCTACACAACAGGGACAGACATGTGTTGTGGTGTTTGATTTATTAGGAAGACCTACCTACAAGCCCCTAGAGAGGTTTCAGCCCTTAGAGAAGTCCCTGTCACAGAAGGACAGCCACACCAGGGAAAGAGCCTGGACAATCTCCAAGCATGGGGGAGAGAATGCCAAATCATCCAGATAACCAGGCAGCAGGGGCTTTTTGACTGAAAACAGCCCCTCCAGGAAGAGGAGTCTCCACAGAACCTGCTCTGGCATCCAGCTGCCATCCCCTCCAGCCATTTCTAGGGTCCATCTTCCAAAAAGTGAGGAAAAATGAGTCCCCAGAGTTGTCTGGATGTTTTTCTCCTCTGCATCAAACAAGAAAATGTGAGGAAGCCAAGGCATCAACTTGACCATGACGAGAACTGTACTCAGCATCTCCAGTTCCCGTGGCCAAGCTGACTCAACTAACAAGCAAGCCTAGAAGTCATTAATCCAGCCTAATTGAAACTAATTCCATGTCCCTTGCAGTCCCAAATTGCACGGAAGAGAATGCGATGCGACCTTATAGCTTTACACAGTTATTTATTTGGTTACCAATAAAAAGTGGCAGAGTTGGGGCTTGAACTTCCATCTTCCAGTTCCATTTCCTTCCAAATTGCAGAGGAGTGTAATTTAACCTCATGGAGCACACACGACACAGGAATCCTGTTAAAAGGCTTTATTGCTTTAATCCACAGATGCTAAGAGAAAACAAAGTCGTTCGCAGACCAAGATCGCAGAACAGCAAGACCTAAAGATGATTCATCATTTGTGTCTCACACCTTCATTTCCGTGAACAAAGAAAAGACTAGATTATTAGCAAATAATAGGGAAAACCCTATTTATTAAAGTCTGTAAGATATAATCAAAGATTTTATATACATGTATGTATGTATGTGTGTGTGTTAAAAGGAAAAACCAAATTCTAAAAATCATTTGTTGGGCTGGTACCATGGCTCAGGTTATACAGCACTTGCTGCCAAGACTGACAACCTGAGTTAGATCCCCAAGATCCACGAAGAGAAAGGAAAGAACAGACTCTCATAAGCTGTTCTCTGACCTCCATCTGTGCTCCATTAGATCACACACAAATAAATAAATTTAATTTTAAAAATCGTTTAAGGAGAATGAATCTGAAGGAAATGATTCAACTTAAAAACAAGTTTTAAAATCTAAAGGATACAGAAAGGCAGAATTAAAATAAAACCAAAGTCGGTCATCTATACCCATGGGTTCTTCATCTGTGGGTCCAACTACCGACTGACAAGGTTGAGCCATATGCAGATGTTTTATCGATATTCTCTAAACAATACAGCATAAAAACTGTTGCACAGCACTTACATTGTTTGAGATATTTTAAATAATCAAGAGACAATTTAAAGTATAAAGAAGTATGTGTGTAGGTTATAGGTAAATACTATGAGAACTTATGTTAGAGACTTGAGCACCTGCAGATTTGGGTATCTGGAATCCATCCTCCTGTGTATACCCAAGGATGCCTGTTGTAATGAACTTGTATACAAAGCCAGAAGAACTGACTGCCGAGAGATAATTTTATGTGGGTTTTGTACCAGCTGTCTTTGTTGTGGATTATCTTTTCAAGGTTTGTACAGCAAAGTTTCCTAAGATAACGAATGCCTCTCAAAGCTAGTCATGGTAATGAATGCCTGTAACCCCAGAATTAGGGAAACCAGGACAGAGTAGAGACCAACCTGGGCTACAGAATTTGTTCTAAACCAGTATAAGCTGAAAGTGAGACAATGGGAAAAAAAGGACAGGGAAAGGTAGGGTAAGGCAGAGGAGGGAAAGGAAGGAATGAATCACTGAAAAACAAAACAAAACAACAAAAGAGCAACAACAGTAAATAATCCACTAGCGTAACCAAGAAAAAAAAGGAAACTACAACACACAAAATTGAGAATGAGAAAATGGATTGACATACACACACATAGGAAAGTAGTATAGGGAGAAATTCTGTTTACAGGTACCACTGACCACTTCCGCTTGGGTGACGTAACAATGGTTTAAGTAGTTGGGAGGTGCGGACACGGGCCCCCTCTTTTCTCTCTTCTGCCTGGCTGAGTGGACAAGCAGGCATCTTGTGCAAGCCTGGTCACTGGCTCCCTTGCGTGAGTACTATTCTTTAATAAACTACCTGTTATCAATCTAGCTTTGACCCCACATTGCGCTTGGCTTTAAAGTACCATTTTTTGTTTTTTAATTACATTAAAAGTTTTTTTTTATTTCGTGTGTCTTTGTGTGAGTATGCATGAGCCATGGCCCTTGTGTAGAGATCACAGGAGCACTTGCAGGAGTCAGTTCTCTTCTGCTACTGTATGGTCAGGGTAGATTAACAGAGGTCTTCAGGCTTAGCAGGCACCTTCATCCACTGAGCCATCTCACCAGCCCTGAAAAGTGCAATTCTTACAAAAGGAATCATTTGTGGGCTAGAGAGATGGCTCATAGGGTAAAGGGAGCTTGCCACACCAAGCATCAGGGTTTGAGTTCAGATCTGTAGCACCCAGGTATAAAATTAGGTGTGAAAGCATTTCCCCCATCGATGGGAGGAGAGACAAGAGGGCTTCAAGGGTTCCATGGCCAGTCAGTTTAGCCAGTTGGTGAGCTCCAGGTCCAGTTAGAGATCCTGTCTCAGAGCAATAGAGGTGTTAGACCCCCGAAAACTCAAGTATTCGGGGTCCCAGGCCACGTTCGCGGTCACCCAAATCACCAGGCGGATTCAAGAGCTTGCTGCAAACTGCACGAGGCTTTATTGTAATTTAACGAGCTAACCCCATGTTAGCTCGGGTCTTTCACCACCCGCCATGGCAGACGGCTAGAAAAAGAGGGCTCCTACAGGCTCCCAAAAGATCTTATAGGGCAGCATAAGGGGAATGTCTAGGGGTACGCACAGGCTTACGCACAGGCTCACGATTGGTGTGCCTCCAGGCTTGGAGGGCTTGCCCTGTGTTGATTGGTCAACTGGTTGTTATGGCTCATAGGCCCTCCCAGGGTGGTTGCTATGCTCTCTATGTCATTGCTGTGTGCTTGTCTGTAAAGCACACCCAGGGTCGTAAAGCATAGCGCCACCAGCTAACTTCCGATTGGCTCCTTGTCACGAGACAGGCATCTGACTTTCTAGTGACTAACTTCTGATGGGTTCCTTGTCACGAGACAGGCATCTGACCTCTACGTGACCAAGGCAGGTTTATGGCAAGCACGTGTTCGGCTGTTATGGCTGCCAAAAGGAAGCTGGTTCCTTCAGAGGAAGACAGCCAACCTCAACTTACATGGATTATCCTTAGCATCCAAACTCAGCAAAAGATCATTAACATTTAACCCACTGAACCATCTCTATCTTAGTTTGGGTTTCTATTGCTGTGAAGAGACACCATGACCACACAACTCTTATACAGGAAAACATTTAATTGACCCTGGCTTACAGTTCCAGAGGTCCAGTCCATTATCATCATGCCAGGAAACATGGCGGCATGCAAGCAGACATGGTGCTGAAGGAGCAGAGAGTTCTACATTTTGATCCGAAGGCAGCAGGAGGAGACTGTGTGCCATACTGGACATAACTGAAGCATAGGAGACCTCAAAGCCTGCCCCCTCAGTGATACACTTCCTCCAACAAGGCCACACTTCCTAATAGTGCCACTCACTATGACCAAGCATTCAAACACATGCATCTACGGAGGACCATTCCTATTCAAACCACACAATCTCTGCCTTCGAAGTGCTGAGTTTACAGAGGGTCACCACACCCACCTGACATTTTTGTGGGTACTGGGAATCTGAACTCCAGTCCTCACATCTGCTTGAAGGACTTTACCCACTGAGCTCTCCCCAGCCCATGTGGTATTGTGTCCTGTTGTTTTGTTGTTCCAAGTAGGCCAGGCTGACCTTGAACTTGTGATGTTCCTGCCTGTATCTTCTCCCATGCAGTATGCTTTAACAAACGCCTCCAGGTGATTCTGACTCATTCTCAAGTTTGAGAACAGTAGACTTGATTCCTGTGATTGCATTGTCTCTGGCTGAGATCACTTCCTGTTGTGGCATCAATGCTTCTCAGAAGGAAAAAAATCCATCCCTTTACACACACACACACACACACACACACACACACACACACACAGAGAGAGAGAGAGAGAGGGGAGGGAGGAGGGAGGAAGAGGAGAGAGAGAGAGAGAGAGAGAGAGAGAGAGAGAGAGAGAGAGAGGAGAGAGAGGAGAGAGAGAGAGAGAGAGGGGAGAGAGAGAGAGGAGAGAGAGAGCTATAAATATCACACAGTTGCTCACCAGCAGCTGCAGTTCCAGCTCATATAGGCTCCATCAGCAGTTGCTGTGAAATACCAGACTCTGAAAGAACAAACGCGTTTGCGTGTTTGAGGGACAGGGTGGTATTCGACCTCCTTCTAGGCCTTTATCCCTGAAATTAAAAAGCAGGTTTGCAGTAGACGATTGGGAAAATGAGGGACCTTTCCCCTAGTAATGGAACCTGTTCACACCCACAGCCCCAGGCTATAACTGGATTTGAGGATTTAAAGAGGCAGCCAAACTGGAAGGACCAGAACGCTGGCCCCTTTTCCTGTGTTAGTTACTAATTCACCACGTGACCACCGGACCTGCTGCTGCAGCTTTCAGCAGCTTGATATCGCTGTGTGTGCAACAGGCATGACAATAGCTCTCCTTCATTAGACACTGGTAGGTGGGATCCTCTAATGAGCCTGGAGACCTCAGACAGAGCTGGCCTTCCTTAGTTAGGTCTCTGCCTCCTGCTCTGGACCTGGAAAGATACGACAATGACTAGTACTTTAAAGACCCACCGCTAACTTCTGCCCATGCATAACCTAGTGGTTAACGGGGCACCATCAAGGCAACTTGGGCCACTTGACTCTTGGTTTGTTCTTTTGACTCTGAGAAGGCAGAGGAAGAGAAACGGTGGTTTTTCAGGATTCTCAATTACTCCATGGCTACCTTGGTGAAAGTTTTGGGAACCTCAAATAAGGGTACAGGGTCTAACAAATGAAGATAAACTATGGAGTCACTAGGAAGGGCATCAGTTGCCCTGCCACCTCCTGAACAATCTCTCCGCCAGCACTAGCCCCCACCCAAGAAGCCACTGGGCTTCCCAATCAGGTACACCTTGCTGACATTAGGGAAACCTAGTCAACCAGAGCTGCTGCTTCACTATTCATCCCTTGCTGCATCTGGGTGTTTACTACCGATCTATTAAAGGAAAGATAAAAGAGTAACTAACTCTCCCCTGTAAGGATGTACTTGGCCCACATCAAAATCAAGGATGCTTGGGACTTAACAGCTGACTGAACTGGCTCAGTGTTAATCCCCAACACACACATTCTATGTCCATGGCTACAGGCAATGTAGAATTCTATTGTTTTTAGTTTTCTTTTGCATAGTAAACCAGGCTCAGAGAACAAATTACCTGAGTCTGTACCTGGTCTAGAACATTCATTGTTGATATGCTATGTTATTGAGTGACAACCACTCCATCAAAGAATCCAGAGCCTTCAAAACCAGATAGTGGATTTGTGGAATCATTGAAGGATGAAGACCAGACTCACATGCAGTGCCCCTTCTCCCCACGCACCCCCGTTACTATAACTCAACTGCAAAGTCCAAAAGAAAAATAGAGAACTTTTGAAGCAGGGATGATGCCATTCAGCTCCCAAAGTTCAACCTGAGTCCTGCCAGAGTTAGTCTACTTACAAAGCTCCAAAGAAGGGGGACATCCTCAGAGTCACCTAAAACATTTCTCAAGAACCTTAATCAAAGGTGGAGATGTAGCTCATTGGTAGAGTGCTTGTCTATTATGCTCAAAGACCTGGGTTCAATTCCAGCACCACATAAACCAGGCATGGTGGTGTGCACACATGAACACACACACACAAAGACATAACCGTTGCTTTTTTTATGAAAAAGGCCTTGGTTTGGGTCCATCTATCTTACAAATGATAAATCAGGCCAACAATGGTTATGAACAGCTGTAAGCTTATCTCATTGGTGGTGCAGTGGGGGTTAGAGGATAAGGAATTCAAGGCTATCCTCAGCTATGTAGTGAGTCTGAGGCCAACCTGGGATACATGAGACCCCACCACACAAAATCAGGAATAAAGTAACAATAACAATAATTAATAATAATAATGGCTGTCAATTATTTCTGGATTTACAGGCAGATTTAATGTTCTCTGTTACCCAGTGAAGCAGACATCCTAATCACCTCCATCTCAGGGTGAGGCAGACATGACCAAGTAAGACTAAGAAATCAGACAGCTTTGAAAAGGGTTTGAACTTGGCTGTGATTGCCCAGTCATCTGGCCCTGAAGCTGCCAATACTATAGAAAAGGTTTCTGGAAGAACCGGATAGCCTGAAAAGAACATTAACACAAAAGCTCAGCCAATGGGGTCTATATTTATGGTCTTGTCTTTTTTTTTTTTTTTTTTTTTTTGTACAATTGCAGGAAGATTGACATAGTGGCGCACACATGTAATCCCAATACTCAGAAACCTGAGGCTAGGGGATTACTAAAAGCTTGGGGCTCTTCTAGTCAATATAGCTGGTTCAGGATCAACCCAATTATACAACAAGACCTTATAAAATGACTTTTTAAAAATGTGACTGTTTCTATTTTTTCCATCTGATAAAACACGGAGAGACAAGTAAGTTCCCAGAAGGTACAGCTACCGTGATAGTCCCAGAGCCTGCTCCTCCTCCCGTGGGCTCTGTGTCTTTCAGAAACAAACTGCTATTGAAATAGGACACCTGTGTCTCCCAAACAAAGAAGTGACTTACAGAATTTGACTTCTGGTTTTAGAATGGCATTATCTTCCTTTAATTAGCCTGGCTGGAAATATCAACTTTTAGGGATGTACATGGAAAAAGTCAAATACCTGTAGTTGTCATAGTTACTCCCTCATTGCTGTGCTACAACACAAGACAAAAACGACTTAAGGGGGAAAACAGTTTATTTTGGCTAACAGTTCCAGAGGCGTACAGTTCCTCCCGGTGGGGAAAAAACATGACAGCAGGCAGGCTCGGCATGGTGGCAGGTGCAGGGGGTTAACTGGCCTCCACATTCAGGAAGTAGAGCATGAACAGGAAGTAGGGCCAGGTTATAATGCATAAGGCCCTCCCCCAGTGACTCATTTCCTGTAGCTAGGCTCCACCTCCTAAATGTTCCTCAACCTTCCTAAAGTAACTCACCAACTGGGACCAAGCGTTCAAACATAGGCATCCAGGAGAGACATCTCACATTCAAACCACATTAATATTTAGTATGCTGTTTATTTAACTTTTATTATTTTTAATTATGTGTGTCTGGGGTTGGTATGTGCTTGTGAATGTAGGTGCCAGAGGAAGCCACAGACATCAGATTCCCTTTGAATTGGAGTTACAAGCAATTGTGAGCTGCCCAACATAGGTGCTGGGAACTGAATCTGGGTCCCTGCAAGATCAATGCTACTCTTGACTACAGAGTCATGTCTTCAGCCTCATTTTAAAACACACATTACAACAAGGAGTGGTGTTGCACTGATGGTTTCCATCTCTCATAAGACTGATTTCTTCATGCTGAGATGTGTGCTTCGTCTTCACTACTGACTAGTATTCTATCGTACAGACATACCACAATTTACTCATTCTACTAAAGACAGTCATTTACGGTGTTTCTAGTGTGTGACTGTTGCAGTTATCACTGTTGTGACATACCTTCTGCTGACACTTTCTTCATTACTAATGTTTGACTTGCTGGCTCATGAACCAAGTGAAGCAATTTTAACTTTGATTTTCCAGTATCAGCCTGACTGCTTTCCTTAGCACTATGGGGACCTGGCTCAAAGGGACAAGCAATGACCTTTAATGACCTAAGTAGATGCTGTGGGTACAGGAAGATAGGCTCCTCGGGATATATGTGTTTGTGTGTGTGTGTGTGTGTGTGTGTGTGTGTGTGTGTGTGTGTGTAGTCCTGGCTGTTCTGGAACTGACTCTGTAGAACAGGCTGGCCTTGAACTCACAAGATCCTCCTGCTTCTGCCTCTGGGTGCTGGGATTAAAGGCATTCGCCACCATCATTAGGCAAACTGCTATTTTTTAAACTCACATCTCATGAAAATTTTATTCAAATTTCTTCATGTACAGCCATAATATTAGCATCTTAATCATCACACAGCCTGTTCTGGAATCATTTAACAGCATTTTCAAGAGAGTATTGTTTCTCCTGTCTAAGCATTTGAAATTCCAAATATGGCAATGTCATCAGAAATGTTATCTTGTTTTTGCATTTGTCCCCTGAATTGATTATTCATTTGCTTGCTTATTTGTTTGGTGGCTCTGGGGATAGAACCCAAGGTCTCACACATTCTAAGTAGGTGTTCCACCATTGAGCTACATCCCCACCCTGGCCTCTAAATCCAGATCTGACACTGCTAGTGATAATTAGCAGCTTTTCTCCTTGGTGGCTGCTGTTGTTTAAGACGGGGTGTCACTATCTTAAGCTGGATTCACAGAGATGGGCCTGTCTCTGTCTCCTGAATGGTGGAATTAAAGGCGTGTACCACCATGCTCAGCAATGTTTTGGTGATCTTTAAAGCACTTCATTGAGAGCCTGGAGAGTTGTCTCAATAGTCTGAGCGCTGGCTGCTCTGGAAGAGGAGTAGGTTCAGTTCCCAGAACCTACATCCGGCTGCTCACAACTGCCTGTAGCACCAGCTCCAGAGGATCTGCTCTCCCCTTCTGGATTCTGCTAGCTCTCCCAGTGCACATACCCACTCAGATAGACACATATACACATTCAAAAGAAAACAATAAGGACTGGGACTTAACTTTCTTTGTCTCTGACCATTTCTACAGAGGTTTCCAAAGTGTTGACTGGAATCATTCCAAGTTGGTAGGTCTTTCCCAAAAAGAGCACTTCCTCAAAAACAACATCATAATTTTTATTCACTCCCCCATGTTAGAATATTGCTCTTGCTTTCGGAAGACTTTCAAGAGACAAAAACTTTTGCCTCAAAGATGCAGCACGAAAATCAAATACCTTTGTAGCAAACTATGGTGAAAACAAACTGAACCTGGTCCCTCAACCATGAAATCCCCTCGTTGCTGCTTCATAACTGTTATGAGTTGTAATGTAAATATTTGATATGCAGGATATCTGATATGTGACCTTACCAAGGTCGAGACCCACGCTGCTCTGAAGTTTGAACTTGTGGCCCTCCACCAGTCAAATGCTGGGATTACAGCGTGTGGCAACCACTCACTCCTAGTTTTGTGAGCTGCAGATTAAACCCAGAGCCTCAGATGAGCTCCGGTTCTCGGACCTGAACCTGTTCTTTTTAAAGCTGTCCAACTGTTTATCCTTGGAGTGCTCCAGCAGGGGTTCCCTACAAAGCTCGAGAGTCAACCCATTGCACAGACAAATCTCAGTGTTCCGGAATAAACCTCTTGTGTTCATTCCAGCCTCTAGAATTCAATGGGTACAAGCATTGGCACCAGCCTCTGGCCATCTCTGGGGCTTGTGAATGTGAGGGCATGTTTCCTTAGGCAAACTAAGACCTGTTCCTCAGAGACCTGGCTCCCTCATCCCCACCCTCCTCAAAGCGCTTCCCTCTTTCCTCCAGCAGTAACATTCAAGACAAGCATGCAAATGATATTTCTCATTCATTTTCCATGTTACATTTCCTAGAATTTCAAGGCGTTTTTTTCTACTTTGCATTGTGGGTTAAATAGGCTTTCGTGGACCTGACCCAGAGCATTGTTCCCAGTGTGCACCAGGAAACTTTTCTCTTTGTAGAGTAAGGACTGTCTGACTAGCCTGCCAGTATCAGTGTTAAAGGCTTGCAAGGTTCTCTTTTCAAATCTGGTTACATAGGAGAGAGGATCTGAGAAACAGGTGTTTCAGTTTGGTTTGCTCTAAATCCTCTTCCTAATTGGAGGGGGATGGAAAGTGGGGTATGGCAATAAAGTCTCTAGCTGACTTCTTCCTTGGGAAAGTAGTCCCACTCTGAGGTGGTAGAAAGGAATCAAGTTTAATCATTACCTTTATCACCCATGGTGGGTTGAGCACCTATGAGACCCCTGGCCCTGTTCTAAGTGTTCAGGTGACATCTCTAACAGGGCAAGCAAAGAGTGTGGGGAGACTGACACCAGGTAAGAGACTAAAAAAAGTACACAAAACTATGTAAGGTAATGACAAGTGTCATGATAAAAATTCCACAAGGGAAATCTTGAATAATATGTGTTTGTAGAGGTGACTCTTGGCTGGACATTGAGGGAAACTGTGAGTGCCAAAATTACATTTTAAGTTTTAATTACTATGCCTGAGAGATCCTTGAAACAAACAAATAAACAAAACACCTCTGATCTGCAAGCCCCTTGCCCAACAGAGCAAGATAGTTCCTGAAATGCTTGCGGCTATTGTTTATGGGTCATAACAGCCACATATTTTCACTGACCTAAACAAGTTTATTTAACCCATCTGCACTGGATGTGCTTAATCCCATGTGGACAGGAAATATGTCAGAATGTACCCTTGCCCCCTGATTGTTGTAGGCCGGAGATATGCAGCCAGGAAGTACATCAGAATGTATACTTGCTCCTGATTGGATCTTTCAGGAAATGGGTTTTGCCTTCTTAAGCCCCAGCAAAATGTGACTGAGACCATTTCCTGGGAACACAGGTACAGATCTGGACAGAACCCATCCACCTTGCCAATATTTAATTAAAGCTTGCTTCAAATTTGACTTTAAATTCTGGTAGTGGTCTTATTCTTAAATAATGGGATTAACAAAACCCATCTGAGGTAGCACCCTCTGTGCTAAAACAAAAACCAACTATGGGAGGCAATGAGAAGGACAACCCAAGCAGACAGAACAGTGTCCGCAAAGTCTCTGATGTGGGCTAGAATTTAAATTTAATCAGGGAATCAAGGGCCAGTGTAGCTGGAGTATAAAGCCTAAATAGAGGCCAGGTGCCAGAGGGCAGCTCAAAGAGGTTAAGTGGGGTCTAGTGTGCCAATTCAGATTTGACCCCAAGTGCCAGGACATTGGAGGGTCTCATCCAGGGCCCTGATTTGTGAAATGCCACTCTCTTACTCCAAGAAGAAGAATGTGAGCCTGGTGATAATGGAGATAATGGATAAAAAGATAATGGAAACTGTCCTGTCCTGGACACTCACCCTGTGTGTGGATGTATGTAAAGTGCCTTGCTTGTGTTTGGTTGGTAAGTCCCAATCTCCTCTCTATGGAGCAGAAATTACTGGAATTTCAATATTACATATAAAGGAAATGATGCCCAGAAGCAACAAGAAATATGAGGTCTCAAAGAAGAGAGAGTCATCTCAAATACGGAGGTCACTTGGGATGCATCCATGAAGCTGTACCTATATTCAACACTTTTTTTGGCCAGCTGTGGCCAGGTGTGTGGCTCTATATCACTTTCTTTTACGTCTCAGTGACCAAAATACTTTCCAGAAGCAACATAAGGGGAAAAATAACCACTTTGGTTCACAGTTTCAGAAGGTATCATTTTACCATGGTGCAGAGGCCTCAACGAGTCGTTCAGGTCATGGTGAGAGAGAGTGCCATGGAAGTTGTTCACGCCATGGCTCTCAGACAGGAAGCTGAGAGCCAGGCTAAAACCAGGGGTAAGATACAGTCCTCAAAGTTCTGCCCCTAATGGTCTACTTCCACAAATTAGGTCCTACTTCCCAAAGTTCCCAGAACTTTCAAAATAGAGAGCAAAACATTCACAGTGTGAGCCTGTAGCATTTATGATTACGTTACCTGCTGAAGGCCAGCTTGTATGGCACCATAAATATTAGTGTGAAAAAAAGCCAGGTGAGTGGCTCACTCCTATATTCCCAGCACTTAGGAGGATCAAACAGAAATTAGAAGAAGTCAGCTTTGTCTACATACCAGGGCTGCGGAGTGAAACACTGTCAAAAAAAGGAAAAAAAGCTATGGAGATGGCTAAGTTGGTAAAGTGCTTGCAAGCACAAGGACCTGAGTTCAGACTCTCCAGCACCCACATAAAAAGCTAAGCTTAGGGGACTGGAGAGATGGCTCAACAGTTAAGAGCACTGGCTGTTTGCTCTTTTAGAAGTCCTCCGTTCAATTAGATGGCTCACATCTATAATAAGAACTGACGCCCTCTTCTGGAATTCAGGTGTACCTAAAGAGAACTCACAAATTCCGTGAGAAACCTGCTTCAAATTATTAGGTAGAGGTAGAAAAAGGCATCCTAGACGGAGCTCAGGCCTCCACATGTATGCATGCATAGCATGTACAGTGCACGCATGTGCACACACACTCAAACACACACACACATGCATACATACATACATACATGCATGCATACATACACATGCACACACACAAGCACATACATGCACACACACACACAGACACACATGTAATTTATCTTCTAGAAGTTTTCCTTTGCCCAGTCATCTTCTAGAATGAATTCTTCACAGCTACACTGCTATGCTCTGTGTCTCCTCAGTTTTACGACCTATGCAGTCCCATTCTCACTAGGTACACAACCCCAGGAATTATTTAACATTGAGTCTCTGGATTCCTCACCTATAAATAGATTTGAAAAGGTAATCTTTAGAATTAAGTCTGTTTTTTTGTTTTTCCAAAGCAGGGTTTCTCTGTGTAGCTTTGGAGTCTGTCCTAGAACTCACTCTGTAGATCAGTCTGGCCTCGAACTCACAGAAATCGCCTGCCTCGGCTTCCCCAGTGCCAGGATTAAAGGTGTGCATCACCACCACCTGGCTAGAATTAAGTCTTACGAAACAAACTGCTGGGGCATTGAAGACTGTCTCTAAGTGGCATCCCTTCCTCACTTTAGTCCTGCTTCCCCTGCCAACCCCTTGAGGGCTCCAGGTCCTATTTATGAAGAATGAGAGGGGGCAGTTGAAGCCTCAAGGAGTCCTAGTTTATGTCTCACTGGTCATGTCTTAGTTGTGAGATCCTGGGAAAAGTTTTTGAAGTCTCCCTTGCTTTGAAGACTGCCATGAGGTCTAAAGGAACAGAGATGTCAAATGACTTCCTAATCAGGTTAAATCTCTTCCAAAGCTTGAAAGAGTATGCAGCAATAGAAATGGTACCTGGAATAAAAATGGCCTTATTAACAAGATCACACACACACACACACACACACACACACACACACACACACACACACACCATAATCCCCAAACTCTGAGCCCCCATTTTCAGAGGGACTGTCTGGGAGAGGAAGAAGTATGTCAATTACTTCTACCTCTTATCTCATCTATATCTTCCCACGAATGACCATGGTTTGCATCCAACCTCTTGCTGTGTTTGTCCAGGAGGAAGATTCCAGAGAATTCAGCAGGGGCAAGGAAGTATGGAGGAGGCACCTCTACAGGCCAGTAGCACACCACTCTACTGAGCAGCTCAAGTATATCCCAGCCAGGATTCCTCAGATGACAGATTAGAAAGAGGGCTGATGACTTGCAGAAGACCCACTGCCATGTCAGGGCTGATAAATGGGCCTTAGGCCAAGGAGACAGTACAAAGCCTGTCTTGGGACTACTTGTTTTGTATCCCTCCATACTGAACACAGAAGCATTTGAGCTAAGCTCTTTAAATCTGCCTGGAAAATATTCCAGAAGGTTGGCCAGAGACATTTTTCCCAGGAATGGATCTATAGAATCAGCAAAGAGAATCAATAGGACCTTAAATGAACTAAAAGGACACTCTGGATACAGAAACTGGCAATGCCCCTAGTAAAGTACATCCTAGGAAGAAATAGATGACAGCATCTAGGTTTGTCCAATCTCTTAACATTGCGACATGACACTGTCCTCTACCAAAGTCAAGCTTAAGAGCTATTCAGTCAAGTTAGAAAACTACTCAGGGCTGGAGTGATGGCTCAGCAAGTAAAGGCTCTTGCCACCAAGCCTGAGTTTGATCCCTACTCCCACATGGTGGAAGGAGAGAACCAACTTCTGTAAATTGTTTGACTTTCACACACTCACTGTGACACACAAGCACCAACCCACACATACACACATAAGCACAGTTAACCCAGGCTAGCAACTCTCTCACAGACATGTCCAGAAATGTTTGTCTCCCAGGTGATGTTAGGTTCCTGTCAAGTTGTCAGTATTAGCCACCACACTACAATAATAATAATAATAATAATAAGATGCTTCACAGAGATTGGGAGGACCAGTTTGCCTTCAGAAAGATCTATTAGCAAAACTGGCATGCTAAAATTTGGCTAGAATTCAGCAGAAGTAAGCCAAGACAGTTAAGGAATGGAAAGAAGTGTGGATATCTCATTCCCCTAAAGTGACAAGGCTAATATCAGAAAGATAGAGAGATTTAAAAATGAAAATATAGTGGGTCTAGAGAGATACCTCAGGTTCAATTCCCAGCATCCACATAGTGCCTCTCATACATTTGTAACTCCAGTTCCAGAGGCAGCAAGATCTCTGAGTTTGAAGCCAGCATGGTCTACAGAGTGAGTTCCAGGACAGCCAGGGCTACACAGAGAAACACTGTCTCAAAAAAAAAAAGGAAAGAAAGAAAGGAAAGAAACTTGTATTCTCAAAACACATTCATCTTCAAAATAGGATTGTACTTACCATGACAACATGAATATTCTTTTTTTGTTTGTGTTTTGCTTTGTTTAATTAGTTTTTTATTTAAATTAGTAATAAGCTTGCTTCACATGTCAATCCCAGCTCCCTCTCCATCCCCTCCTCCCCCACCCCTACCAACTCCCCCAAGCCTCATTGCTCCCCAGGGAGGGTGAGGCCCTCCATGGGGAACCTCTAAAGTCTGTCATATCATCCCAGGCAGGGCCTAGGCCCTATGACAACATGAATATTCTTAACTGTCAGTCATAACTCAGATATGTACATCAATCTGGAATGTAGTTTGTGTGAGTCCAGGAGAGTGTTTCAACATGTGTAGTCATTATATCAGATGGAACTGATCTTTTATTAATACTGTCCTTTTTTCCCCTTGGTTTTCAAGACAGGGTTTCTCTGTGTAGCACTGACTGTCCTGGAACTCTCTCTGTAGACCAGGCTAACCTTGAACTCAGAGATCCACATGCCTCTGCCTCTGAGTGCTGAGATTAAAGGCATGTGCTACCACCACCCAGCTCCATACTGAGTCTTCCAAAGCTAAAGGAGTATACATACTCTTTGGGTTCTAATCCCAGTGTCTCACAAACGCAAGAATATGCAATTGACTGATTGCCTCCTCCAATGTCTGCATCTCTACAGGGAGATTGCAAGAGCCAGTTACCTCTATGTATTCATATGAGTGAGTGTGTGTGCACATGTGTATGGAGGAAAGAGGTCTACTCTGATGTCATTTCTCAGGTTCTGCCCACCTTGTGTTTGAGACCGAGTCTTTCTCTGGGACCTGGGGTTCACTAATTAGTTTAGCCAGCTGATCACTGAGCCAGGCATCTACCCATGTCTTTCCCCACCCCCAGTTCTGGGATTACAATCATGTGCCACTAAGCCTGTTTGGGTATTTTGCTTTTACCTTGTTTGTTTCTTTTTCTTGTTTTGTTTTTTTTTTAATATGGATTCTGAGGACTGAGTCAGACTCTGGTACTTTAAGTCAAACACTTTACCACCTAAGCTACATCCCCAGCCCCTAATCATTGTAACTGTAGCCCAAGACGATACACTTTAAAAGCTAGTAAAACCAAATAGTACTTAAGGAAGCATGTTTGGTTTTGATGGAAATTATACTTATTCTCCTCCTATCTGCATCTTATTGATTTTTCTGAAGTTACTGCTAAGGGAGTTCCTACACAGTTTCCAATTTGGCCTTTTCCTCCCTCTCCCAAGTTGTGCTGGCAGCTTCATTAGATGCAATCTAAACCGTTTTCAGATCTGAGAAGGCAAAAGACCCAAACATGTCATGGATGGAGATGCGGCCCATAGTACGAGAAGACAGAGATCTGAGCTACACGGTCCCTTCCTCGCTGCCCTGGAGGGTCTAAATTTAGTTTAGTAGATACACTGCAGAGACATGAGCCTGTTGGAAGAACAGGAACCAAGCAAAAGAAGAGGAAGACGTTTAATGTGGCCGGAGGTATTTTAACGCCATGGCAACTGTGAAGTCTTCCCTATTATTTAATTCACTTCCTCGGATCAGGCTATTCTGCCCACCCACCCCCAGCCTCCCTGCACTTCCTGTTGTCATAATCAAATCAGGCCACCCTGAATTTATGAGTCTTCTCCTAACTGTAGTCATGTCTATTTCCGGCAGGATGAGATTTCTCCTCCCCTCCCTTGCTCCCTGGACATTGTCATGTGGTGCCCTCGGTTCTTGTTCTCCCTGGCCACAACTCAGCATGGCCCTTTTCATGCAGTCTCCTCCCCCCCCCCCATGCCCTTCTCCCCAGCACTCCTATCCCTACCCCTCTCCCCTCCCCTCCAGCTTTTGCAGTTGTCACTGTTAGGCACTGGGTTAGTGTGATTTAGTGATTCAGAACCCAAGAACCATGGTCCTCATAAAAGCCTATGCATCCCTCCCAGGGGTCAAGAAAATGGCCTCTCAGGCTCTCCCTTGGTGTTTTCCTTCATACTATGAGAAGATTGCACGAGAAAGTGAATGCTCAGTTTGTCAGTCAGCCTGTATGCAGCCCTTTCCTTCTCTTATGGTGCTGGGCTTTGCTGATTTACTTTGCTTAAACCATGAGCCCCCAACTCACTGCCCCTACCCTGCCCTCCCAACCTATACTGAATAGGTTTGAGCAGAGTGTTGGTATGTCCCAATCTACCTCTGTACAAAGCATTCTATCACCTAGTTGCTAGTTCTTAGCTGAACCAAAACACACAAGTTGAAAATTCAATCACACTATTTTATTGTCATTTATGTATGTGTGTCTGTGTTATCTATCATATGCTGTGGTGTGAGGGGGGTGCAATGGGAGCCAGAAGAGGACATCTGATCCCCTCGGGTTACAGGCAGTTGTAAGCCTCCTAATATGGATGTTGAGAAGCAAACTCCAGACCTCTGGAAGATCAGTACATGTTTCTAACTACTGAACCATCTCCCCAGCCCAGAAAACAACTTTGGTAAAGTAATAACCAGAGTCAAATGGGACTTGACTGCTTAAGAGTTCCTGGGTTGGGAACATAGCTAGGCCCTGAATCCCATCTCCAGCACAGCATAAAACAGGTTGTGGCACACACCTGTAACCCAGCACTCACGGGTTAAAGGTAGGAGGATCAGTAGTTTGAGGCCAAAATGGGTTATATGAGACACTGTCTCAAAAAGCAAATTTTTAAAAATTAGAAAATAAAATTTAAATTAAAAAAAATCCCTTCACTGGGTTAGATACGGTAGGACTAGACCTATAAACCTTGTGATTACATCACAAGGTCCAAACCACCCCCCCCAAAAAAAAAAAAACCTTTCTCAAAACAGAAGCTTTCTAGAGCTGCTGACTAGGGTTGGAGTCAGTGGTTAAGGGCACTGGCTGTTCTAAAGGACCCGTGTTCAATTCCAGTGAACCCAGACTGCCGTTCACAATAGTCTGTAACTCCAGTTCCAGGGGATCCAATGCCCTTTTCTGGTTTCCACAGGCACCAGGCATGCATTTGATGCACATACATACAAGAAGGCATACACTTACATACATAAAATATTTTTTTTTCAAAAGAGCTCCTGGTTTCAATCCTAGGATGCTCCTAAACACCCAGGCACACCTGGACCTGAAGGATGCTTGGGGTCTTCCTATCCTGATCTGCTGGGGCAGGGTAGGAGTATTTCTTCACTAACCACCAAGACAAGGGAAGCCACACTGGCTGTTTCCCCAGGGTGCTCCGAATGCACAGCTGCTAACCCACAAGCTTGTTTACCCTGGATATGGGAAGTGCCTTAAATATAGGGAGATCACAGAACTATTTGCACTGTGACCGTGCTATCACTTTTGCAAGGAAATGAATCCTGTGAGTTCTTTCGGGAAAGCTCTGGGTGGGGACATGACTCAAAGTAGCTGGACAGTGGAGGAGGGACTTAGGTTTCCCACACTGAGTCTGGAGAGATGGGCCACATGGGTAGGGACAGTGGAAGCTGAACCACAGAAACTTAGAAAAGTCATTCCATGCATTGGGATAATGGCTTAGCAGTAGAATGCTCCTAGGAGATAGGGGTTGAGGGAGTAGTGGCTTGATGACAAAGTCCTGTCTAAAATCCACCTGTGGGACTGAGGGTGTGCTCAGCTAATAGACAGGAGCCTTCCTGACTCCACCGCAAGGGGTTAGGAGTAGTGGTAGCATGCTTGCCTACTATGTACAGAGCCTCAACATCGCAATAACAAATTAACCAGAATAAATTAATAAATAAAAGCAGAAAAGCTAGGCTGCATGTGAGCATGCAAGCAAGTCTCATACCAGGGCTCCCCGTTGACTATCTTTTGCATATCTTACCATACTAGAATCTATGGGTTTGGACCGGCCAGCTGCTACTGTTGCTGCACAGTGTCTCTGATTAAGAGCTTTATTGGTTTTCTGGCCCATGACCCCATTGGTAAGGACAGAGGACAACAGGGGAAGCTGGTTGGAAGGAGAATTCACCAAATGAGCTCTCAATGAAGAGCTCTATAAGAAAGAACAAGACAGATGGGGCCAGCAGGACAATGCAAAAGATGTTGCTCAGACCTGTGTTGAAACAAAGCGTTTGGCCAAATCACAGGAAGAGGGTCAAGTCTGAGGAAAACTCAGCACTGTTGACAGAAAATAGAATAAACGTTCATCCTACATTTAGTTCCAGATGCTCAGTTGGGTTCTGGAACTACAAATAAAGATCTATCAGGCTAGAAACTTAGCACAAAAAAAATTTTTTTTTGTAAAGGTTTGAACACCCAAAAAGGGAACCAGCAAAAACATTTGGCCTAAATTTGTGGTCTAAAGCCAAGAGGGATAAATGTTAAGGGAGCTGAGATGCACTGTCCCAACTGCAGCCTGCCTTGTGGAAAGAGCTAGTGAGTTCCTTCCTAGTCCTGCAACAACCCAGAAAGGGTTCGGGCTGCTCTCCACCCATCCCTTCCAGGAGGGAGTGGGACCCTATCAAAGTAGCACAGGGAAGGCCCATAACACAGGTAGACTGCTCAGAAAACATAGGCTGGGAAAAGCTCACTCCTTCAAGAGGACTTTACTCTGAAACCAAAGACAAGAGGTAACACTTGTGACAGACCCTTCTCCTCACCCAGCCTTCCCACCACACATACTCTCCCACCATGAGACTCTGTCACACTCGTTTACTGAGGAGACGTTTCCTGCCCTGACATTACCCCCCCTTCAGTAAAGAAATATGTTATTTTTGCTTCTTCCTTCAGTTTCCAGCATCTTTATTGTCCAGTACCTGAAGGAGATGAGTATTTGATATTCTTTGGACACCAGCATCATGTGTAAGGAAAGTGGTGATATGTAAAATCTGAGAATAAGAGGGAATATCATATAGCTCAAAACCTGAAAGGGATGAAGCAGTAAATGCCTTTTCAAAAAATCAAACTGAGACCCGGGAAGATGTTCAATCTCCAGAATGCATGCTTTAAAAGAAATAGAGACAAATTCGGAGGACCATGGGTATAATCCCAGCCACTGGGAAGGCAGAAATAGGTGGATTTCCAAGGCCTAGCCTACTCTGTGAGTCCCAGGCAAGTAAGAGAGCCTATCCCCTGAAAAAAACCAACCAAACAAACAAAAAACACATTGGGTTGGAGAGATGGCTCAGAGGTTAAGAGCACTGACTGCTCTTCCAGGGGTCCTGAGTTCAATTCCCAGCAACCACATGGTGGCTCACAACCATCTGTAATGAGATCTGGTGCCCTCTTCTTACCTGCAAACATACCTGCAGACGGAACACTGTATAAATAATAAATAAATAAATCTAAAAAAAAAATCTGAAGTTGTCCTCTGGCTCCACACACTCATACATGTGCACAGACATACATACATAGGTACATACATACACATACATATATATGTACACACTCAGTAAAATCTTGTTTCGGTAGTTCATGTTTTAAAATGATGCACAATGGGGCCTCAGATGGCTCATCAGTTAGGAGCACTTGCTGATATTCCAGAAGACCCAAGTTTGGTTCCCAGCACCCATATCCAAGGGCTCACTACTGTCTGTAGCTCCAGCTCCTAGGTTCTGATGCTTTCTGGCCCCCTTAGGTACCTTCATACACACAGTATCCAGTCACAGAGACACAGAGTCTCCTCTCTCTCTCTCTCTCTCTCTCTCTTTCTCTCTGTCTCTGTCTCTCTTTCTCTCTTACACACACACATAAAATCTTTTTTAAAAGATGTTTTAAATTATATTTAGTTTATAATTAATTAAAATTTCAATTATAATCGGAAGGTGCTCTTTCGACTTTCACTGCAGAAACAGATTTCTATGTAGCCTAGGGGCCCAGGTGCCTGCCCTGGAAAACCTTAAGGAAGTCAAGCCTAAGATAGACATCAAGAAAGGTCTGGAAAAGTTCAGAACAGTATAGCCTGAGCCATAGGTCCCTACAGGGGTGTAGCCTAAACCAGAGGAGTGTCTCCTGATGTGACCAGAACAGCTAATGCCCAGAAAGAGGAACCCAGACTGCTAAAGCAGTCTCTCTGGCACAGAGGGTCACTAATCCTAACTGATCTGCCACTACCCTCTGCTTTCCAAAGGGGTCAGCATGGACCTAAACGTCTTGATAGTATTTGGGACTCTATAATTGTTCTCTTAGACGCTTTTTTTCCCCCTTCAAGACAGGATTTCTCTGCCCCTGGCTGACCTGGAACTCGCTGTATAGCTGTATAGATCTGGCTTGCCTTGTACTCAGAGATCTGTGTGCCTCCACCTTCCCACTGCTGAGATTAAAGGCCTGCGCCACCATGCCCAATTTGTTTGTTTGTTTGTTTTTTAAACCTACCATAATGGCCAAGGATGCAGCTCAGCTAGTAGAGTATGTGCTAGCGTGGCAAAACCTGAATTGATTCTTCAGTGTCATATGAACTCAGCATGCTGGCCAGTGCTTGTTATTGCTGCGCTGGGGAGATGGGGGAAGGACCATTAGTTCAAGATTATCCTCCACAGTGAGTTGGAGGCCGTGGGCTACAGGAGATCGTGTCTTTAAAAAATAAGGGGAGGGGCATTTAAGAAGCTAGGGGAAGAAGTTGAGGACGCTGACTCTCCCAGGCCTTGGAAGTGCTCTGAAATCCTAGCTCATTCATTGTTCAGAAAATCAAATGGAACAACTTTTCTTCGCTTCCTGCTGCACCCCTCCCACCCGCCGCGGTAGCTGTTCTTGGCAGAAGGCCAGACCAGCACCCGGTAATTCCACGGTACATTGTGTACATCTGCATCCGTTTAACCCGCTATTTAAAGAGGTCCTTTACTGCCACCTGTAAGAGGTAAAGCTATAATGACATTTTTAAGTGTCTGGGGTGGGAACCCGGATTTTCTTCGCTCAAAGATGCGTGAATCTGAGAAGTGGCTGGCACTTGGGAAAACCAGAAAAACATCTAGGACAGGACAGAAGGCGTGAGGAGATGCGCTAGACACGGGGTCCTGGCTCCAGTTCTCCACTTGGTGGCTCCATCTCCAAGACAAGGGCTAGAGGGAACCTGCCAAGCCTTGGGTGAGGCCTGATTACCAGCCTGCTGCCATTTGTGTTTGGTGAATTCCTGGATCTTCCCAGGGGCCTAGAGATACGAAAGAGGGTGGAGACTGGGGACACCTGGGTGGGACGTGCTGTCGGGCGGAATCTGGAGCGCAGGTCGCCCCCTGGAGTCTGGGAAACTGGCTTGTGGAGGCCACACTGGGCCATGGGGGGGGGGGCACCTGCGCTCCTGTGTGCGAGGCACTTTGCCGGTGGTGGCAAGCCGGGTGAAGTGGGAGCGCCGGGGCGA
Source organism: Cricetulus griseus (assembly GCF_003668045.3). Classification (NCBI taxonomy): domain Eukaryota; kingdom Metazoa; phylum Chordata; class Mammalia; order Rodentia; family Cricetidae; genus Cricetulus; species Cricetulus griseus. The sequence continues at coordinate 99,909,993 of NW_023276806.1, forward strand.
GAGGGATAGTCGAGGCTCAGGAGCATCAGAAAGGCTTCCTTAGCTCCGCGTGAGCTCTAGCTATCCTGGAGGGGGGTAGTGGTGGGAAAACCCTGCGCCGCGCATTTCCCAGTCTCCGGTAGCTGCTCTCCGAGGCCCCGCCAACCCCCGGGCGGGATACCCCCGCGATTCCCAGGGCTATCGAGCAGCTGGCGGCGACCAGGTCCGCGTGGCTGTCGCTCAACGCGCCAAGCCAAAAGGCAACCGCCGCCGGGCCTGCCCACAGCCTAGCAGAGGCGGCGCGACCCCGAAGTGCCTTCGGTTCTAAGGATCCTCACTTCTGGGAAAGGACAGGGAACTGTCAATCAACGAGGGAGGGAGCGCACCGGCGCCGGGTGATGTCAGCGGATCAGCTGCTCCATAACAAAGAGGGGGGTATCACAGGAGAAAGTTGCAGCGGCGGCTGCACCCCGGAGCCTCGGGGACCGGGACGAAGGGAGGAGGGACGGCGGCTGCGGCATCCGCGGCAGGCCGAGGAATTGAAAGGACTGTAGGGGGAGGCATCGCGATCCGCCCCTACTGCTCCTCCTCTTCCTCCCCCTCCTCCTCCTCCTCCAAACTCGCAGGGCTTAGCCCCAGCGCTCGCTCAGCTGCCGCGAGCACCCGGAGGGACTGGAACCGGCCGCACGGCCGGGTGCTGGGCAGGGTCGCAGCCGCCATGGATAGCGACGACGAGATGGTGGAGGAAGCCGTGGAAGGTACGACCGGCATTTCTCCAGGACCTGGGGGTTGAGGGAGGCGCCTGGGGCCGCGAGCGCGAAGAGTGGCGGTCTGCGACGCGCGCCGGGCTGGGCCGATGGTCACCGCGGTCCCTAAGCGGGTGGCCGGTCGGAAGGGGGCTGCACTGCCACCGCCACACCGCCGGGAGCGCGCCGGGCGCGGCGGGGCACAGACGGGGAATGGAGCCCCGCGGGGTCCACGGCCCTGGGAAGGCTCGGCCCCTGCATCCCGACGGGCCACAGCAGCATCCTCCCTGGGAGTTGTGAAGCTGCCCCAGCACCTTGGCCTCGGTCCTTGAGGGGATGGAGGAGGGGAGGGCGCCGGAGGGCAGTCCCTTTAGACCGGTGATCTCCGAGGAGAAGCTGCCTTTCAGCCACCTCGACTTCCCCTCTCTGACCCTCTGCCCTTTCCAAGCTGAGTCGCTGCGTCCCCTGGCCACCAGGGTCGTGTCTAGGTGGGTCTCCCATCGCAACGCACCCGGCTGCACACCAGGCACATGGCAGCCCCGGCCAACCCTCCGAAAAAAAAAAAAAAGATGAAATCATTGCTAGGTAGTGCACACCGCGCTCCCCACCGGGCTCGAACGCTCGGCGCTCCGGAGGTGGCTAGTCCAGGGCTGCGCTGCCCCCGGGCGAACTCAGCCACCCGCTCCCTCCCCCTCCCTGCTTCCGAACAGGGTGCGGGCACTCGAGCCGGGAACGAAATTGCTGGGTGACACTTAACTTTCTGAATTCCGGGCTGTTGGCTGCGGGTGATATCACCGCCTGGGTGTCAGGTTTCTCCGCCCCTTCTCGAGCGCCCCTCCCCCGACTTTTGTCGCCACAATGTTTTTGCTGAGTTTCTCCGCCTCTTTTTTTTTTTTTTTTTTTAAGCCCCCAACTTCTAAAAGACACGGTGGGGACGTTATACAATCTCGTTGTTTGTGTCATGAGAGGTTATGATTTTGTAACAATGAACACTGTAAAACGCTCTTAAGCGTATTTGTTATTTATTTTACCCTATCCCAGATAATGTTCCCGTGATGTTTTGCAAGATTGAGTAGTGTCGTTCCGGGATTTGTTAAACGGAGCGTCGCAGTAAATAATTTTAAGCTGCTGGTTGAATCTGGTTTCGATCTAATTTGTATGAACAGGTTCTGACAAACGATAAAGAAAAATAAAGTGGCGGTGTTTCACAATGCATATGGATATGCATTTGCTAGTGCTACTTTGGGAGAAATCCCATTTTGATGTGCTCAAAAGCATAACTGCTTTACAGGCTGCTGGAGGCTTAGCGTGTGATGAAGTAGAATAATTTTTTCTTTTTAATTCTTGGAAAGGCATCCGTTCTAATTTAAGTTGTGAAACTTATTTCTTCATTTAGTTTTAAAAAACAATTTTAAACTGCATGGTTTTGCTTGTAACTTCAGAAGAGACTAGAAATGTTGTGAATTCACAGAGCTTATATCTCTCAAAGGAAACTCAATGTTGAGATTTAGGGAGGCCCAGAGAAATCAACCACAGGAATCCTTCTTTAACTTTCAAGTTATTGACTTCTTGTACCTTTCTGTTATGATGGGGGGGAAAGTTCTTAACAAATTGCTAGTGTTGCTCTCTTTCCTCCCTTTTTTATCAATATATTTTTAGTTTTTTTAACTTGTTTATTGTTATTTCATGTGCTATGGTGTTTTGTCTGCAGAGTGTTGGATACCCTAGAACTGGAGTTACAGATAATTGTGAGTTGCCATGTGGGTGCTGGGAATTGAACCTAGATCCTCTGGAAGAGCAGCCAATGTTCTTAACCACTGGGCCATCTCTCCAGGCCCTCCTCCTTCTGTTTTTTGTTTGTTTGTTTGTTTTGTTTTGTTTTTGTTTTGTTTTTACTTACAACTTTACTTGTTTCGTTTTTTCTTAAAATTTGAAAAACAAACCATTGATCACAGATAGTGCGGCAGACTGAGCCACCTTCCCCAGTGCTTCTGTGCTGAAAATGGGCGCTGCTATTTATGCTCCTAGCATTGGTATGTGAATAAAAACCTTTTGTGGTGACACACACCTGCATATGGAGGTGGAGGCAGGAGGAGGATCAGGAGTTCAAGGTCATCCACAGCTGAATAGCAAATTCAAAGCCAGCCTCAACTAGAGGAGACCCTGTCTCGAATTTTTGTTTGTTTGTTTTTTTGTTTTTTTGTTTTTCTAGACAGGGTTTCTCTGTGTAGCTTTGGAGCCTATCCTGGCACTCTCTCTGGAGGCCAGGCTGGCCTCGAACTCACAGAGATTCGCCTGCCTCTGCCTCCCGAGTGTTGGGATTAAAGCCGCCAACGCCAGCTCTGTCTCAAATTTTTAAAAGTATGTTTCCATGTTGATTATGAGTTATTCCAGTGGATTCAAAGCACTAAAGTTTCTTTCCATAAACAGGGAGGCTTGTTATATAGGATGAGCAGACATTATCCTACTAATAGAGCAGGGTTACTATTAATCAGGTGTTCATTTGAGCAAGAAAGGCACCATTAATAATTATTCTACAACAGCAGGCTTAAACCTGGGCATGTCTTGGGCAGTCACTCAATTTTTCTAAAAGTAAAAAAGTAGAGTAACTTTCTTGTTTAACTTTTTGTGGTTTTATTTGATTTGATTTGATTTGAAACAAGATCTCTGTAGCCCACACTGGCTTCACCTTTCAGCATTCCTCTACCCAAGTGCTGGGATTACAGGTGTGAGCAACTATACCTGAATTTTTAAAAGAACAACAACAAAATTTCATTTATTTATTTTGCTGTGTGTGTTAGGCAAGCAATATGCCACTGAGCTACATACCCCAGCCCCAAAGTAACTTTTAAGATTTTAAAGTCCTTAGAAAAGCCAGGAAAAGTGGGACATTCATGTAGTTCCAGTTACTTGAAGGGCTGAGAGGGAACAGATCACTTAAGGCTGGGACCCAACTAACAGAGTTAGACCAGCAGAGCCTAGACCAATAGTTACATTCTATCTCAAAAAAAAAAAAAAAAAAATAGAGAAGAGGGCTAGAGAAATGACTTGGTACTTAAGAACATTTCATTTGCTTTTTCAGAGGACCTGGATTTGGTTCCCAGCACCCACACGGCAACCCACAACCACCAGTAACTCCAGTTCTGTGGACACCAACACTCACACATATAAAATAAAATAAATCTGAAATGAAAAGCCTTTAGACTCAACTCAGGCTGAGATTTTCAGGTTGCCTGGAGCAAGTGTGTGCTCACAGGAAACTGTATCCTTGGGCTTTTCTCCAGATACTGTTGGCCTTGGCACTTTGCACTGCTTAAAATCTAACACACATCTCTGAACTGGTATAAACGGCTGTGATTCTTTCCTAAATAGAAACTCGTCTGGGTGTCTTGATGATTCTTCACCAGCTACTCAACTCTGCATACACATTGTCTTCTCACTGGTTTCCTTGTCACAGCTATTATTACCATCATCTCTGTAATTGTTTAGCTCTTATTATGTGCAGTCTGTGCTAAGTGCTTCTCAGACATTATCCATCCAGTCTTAGGAGGTGGATACTATATTATCCTCATTTTATAGAGAAACTTAGAGAAGTTAAGAACACCTGTCAAAGAAGGGAGACAGGCTAGACTGCAGAAATTCCTTTGTCAATTGTCCTACTGTTCTTTCTTTTGATTGTCTACCTACATTTTCTTTCCTTTCTTTCTCAACAATGTCTCATTCTGTATTTTATTGCCTAGTCTAGCCTGGAATTCATTATGTAGCGCAGGCCAGCCTGGAACTCACTGTGTAACCCAGTCCTCCAGCCTCAACTTTCCTGAATGCAGAATGATGGCATGAACCACCATACCCACCTACATCTTCTTACTTTTTTAAAGCATTTCCCTTAAAAAAATAAAAAAAAACTTATTTTGCTTAGATTTATTATTTTTTTATGTATATAAATGTTTTCCTTGCATGTACATCTGTGTATCATGTGCATCCTGGGGCTGGCATTGTGGACATCTGTGAACCACCATGTAGGTGATGGGAATTGAACCCCAGTTCTCTACAAGAATCATGCACATGCGCGCGCACACACACACACACACACACACACACACACACACAGAGGCATGCACGTGTAAGAGCACCTTGAGGCTCACAATTCCTTGCAGCCTAGAGAAGCAGATGGGATAAGACTGCCCTGGAGAAGTGGCAGCATTGAGCTAAGAGTAGAGTTTGGTGAGTGAAGGAGAGAGGTGTGGAATTGTTTGGCCCATCCAGAAAATACTTTCACTCTAGCTGAAACATGGGGCTGAAAAGAAGAAATGACACCCAAGGGGCAGATGAGAAAAGAAAGGGTCACAGGCTGAGAGCGTAGGCTGTATGTTGGAATGGAGGCCATAGAGCGAAGAATGACAGGCCAGAGGGCTGCTCAGGAAGTTCCATTGTCTGATGCAGTAGGCAGTTGGAGGGCTGAAACAATAGCTGAGGCCTTCACCTGAAGGATCTTGTGGTACCAGATGTGCAGTTATGAGGATAGAAAAAGAGAAGAAAAGAAAAGGCTGGAAATGCATAAGACACACTAAGGAAAAGTGTTCAAAATGAGAAAGTATCAGAATCCTCAGAACAAGGAGCCAAGAAGGAAGCAAGCAGCTCCATGTTCTTCTGTCCCAATCACCTCAAAACAGTATGGATTCTTTTTATTAGCAACTGTCCGATCCTGCCTGTCTCTTACACGCATCTGTGTTGTATGCCTGGGACAGTGTGCTGTGTTCTGACTGCACCCATTCCATGAAATTTACATGAAAACTACGACCCTCACATTTGAGCTCGTGTGCCTTTCACAGCCACTGTGACTACGTCATAAAGAAGGCACAGTCCTTGCATTAATAAACTTGCTTTTTCTTAAATGACTTTTGTGGGGGGAGGGGAGGAGCAGTGTTTTGTCAGCGAAACTAGCAGTATGCATAGGTCAGGGTCTCTTGCTCTGAGGGAAATAGACACAGCACTGTCAGATCTCTGTGGGTCAGCAGGAGATGGTCAGGGGCCCATCTCTGCTCCACAGTGAGCATCATAACAGACTAATCTTATCAAGTTAAGAAAAAAACAAAACAAAACTCTGCTCAGAGGTAACTTCGGGGGAAAATTTTACCTTTGTATTCTTCTGGTAGAGAAAAATATCTAGAACAAAATGGGGGAGGGGGAGATGAGGCATGTTACTTCCCCTTTTCTCTGGCTACCATTCAGGCTGTCTGCAGATAGATTCTGGGTGGCTCGCCTGCTGAGGCTGTGTTATTAGCACAAAGTGGTCATTCCAGTGAACTTGGCCTGTTTTGTGGGCCTGATGCCCACCTTCTGTGTAGTGGGAACTGGCCTGGAAGGTGGTTGGCTGACTCGGCACATTCTGTAGTCTTCAGCAAAGACTAGAGTTTCCACACGGAGTTAGGCAACACAGGCAAGGGCTAGGAATTTGCAACCAAGGTCTGATGTTGACAGTCTTGGCAATTCTCTGCAGCCAGCCCACAAAGACTCCTTGCATTTCACTATAAAGAGCCTGGGCATTGCTAGTGGGTTGTTTTTTGTTTGTTTGTTTTTAAAGATAAATTTTTAAGTTGAAAAGTTATATGAGAAGATACCAAATCACAGTACACTATTTGGCTCAATAGTGCATAGTCCTTTACACGGTCATAAAACTTGAAACAATGATTTTTTTTACCGTATTTTTTTTCTTTTCATAGTTATGTAAGAGTATTTTCATAGTCGTATGTAGTTTACTTTGAATATATTGCCCCATAGTCTCCTGCCTGCCCTTTAGTCTCCTTTGTTTCCCTAAACAGTTTCTCTTTCACTTTCTTTTTAGATTGCTCCTATTATTCATGTGTTCCTGGTGCCCTGGGAGGGCAGGAGAGGGGTTGGGATCCCTGGAGCTGGAGTTGCAAGCATTTGTAAGCAGCCCAATGTGATGCTGGATAGAACAGAAAGCCCTTCAACTGCTGTGTGGTACCTCCCGCTCTTAGAGCTACCTCATTCTGCCATCAGCAAGGAAAAAGAGCACCAATCTTGGCTGCCTTTCTCTAGAGAGAAAGTGAATTGGTGTGTTCGAGGCAGGGGCTTTTCATTTAAAGTGATCAGCATTCTCTTGAAGGTTTTGTGGTTGGTAGTGTATAGTCATCTGTTGTGAGGTTTAAAAGAGGTAACAAGAAAGCACTTAGTCTAGCTATGCACTGCCCCAAAGAGTAGCTTCACAATTTTTTTTCCCTCTGGATAGTAGCCTCCTCCCCATAGGCTTGCTACTAAGGTTGTGATAACACATAACCTTGTTGTCTCAGCAGCATTTGAAGAAGAATTGTGCTGAGATCTCTCACAGCACTTATGTACCAAGGCAACAGGATTGTAACAATCTAATCTGTTCCCTAGCCTTTTCTGCTTTGCAAGTCTTTTTGTTGTTATTGTTTTGACTGGGGCTGTTTGTTCTGTTCTGTTCTGTTGTGTTTTCTGTTAAAGACAGAATGTTGGGCAGCCCAGGCTGGCCTCAAACCTCCTATGTGCTGAGGTCCTCCTTGAACTCCCAATCCCCAGCAGGAAGAATGCAAGCTTTTGCCACCATACCCAGCTTGTTGGTTTTGCTGATGTATGGGGTAGCTACTTCTCAGTTTTACACTGCCCAGAAACCTACAGAAATTCCAGACACTCTCTCTAGTTCACAGCACCTAGTGCTTTTCATTGCCTGCATCTAAGGATGCAAAAGAGAACAAGTCAAGATGGAACTCCTGCTGAGGTCCTACAGATTGAGAACTTGCATATGCAGCCAGACTAGCAGAGAACGGTCACCCATCCATGTATCTTCTTCTAAATGCACAAGGTCACCTGAGAAGTGTCTGTCATTTGGCAGCCCTCTAGGAAACAGTGAAAGGGTTCCTTTTCCATTGGGTTGTTGCAGAAGGGGTCCAAATGGAGCAGAGATGAGATTTGGGTGCCCTCTCACCTGGAGTCAGAAGTGACCTGTGCCTGCTTTCAGTTACACAACAACTTCCGGTTTTTCTTTTCATATCTGAGTTCAGTGCAGAGTGTGGCATACCTTCAGTGTTTGGTTCAGAAATAGGACAAGGGAGGAAGCAAAGTAGGGAGGATTTCACTGGTTTCTTTCCCCTCTGTGTTCATGTTTATCGTGTTTCTCTTGATTTCAAGAAGAGAAACAGTTTTATTAACAACTGCTGTTTAAAATCTGAAGTGTGTGAACCTTTTCTATTGTGGGAGCATTTTCAACACGCCAGCAATTACTCTCCTGAGAGAATAACCTAATTATTCTGATATCTCTACCTAAATCAAAAGTAGGACACTACATTCATTGGAATGCTAATGGCTACACTTAATTGATTTCAATGTTTCATAAGAGAAAGCTTTTAGCCCTATATTGAGTATTTTTTATTAAAAGAGAAAAAACTAAACTTGATCTGTTTCAATGAAAGATTGTCATCAATAGATATTTAGAAAGACTTGTCCAAAACATTTCTTATGACTCAAGTGTCAGAATTATATCATGTAATTCATTTTTTCTACCAAAATAAAGCAATTTTGTGCTAGTTCCCTGCTGATGATTGATTCCCTGACCCTTGTAGGAAAAGGTTGTGTTTAAAGAAAGGAACTAACCCATCTGTGGTGTGTTTCCATAGTCATATAAGGCTGTCTGTGGTGTGTTTCCATAGCCATATATGGCTGTCTGTGGTATGTTTACAGAGCCATATATGGCTGTCTGTGGTGTGTTTGCATAGCCATATAGGGGCTGAAGAGACAGCTCATGTTAAGAGCACTGCTTGCATGTGTAGAGGATCTTAGTTAGATTCCCAGAACTCACATGATGGCTCACCACCTGTAACTCCAGTTCCAGAGGATCCAGTGGCCTCTTCTGGCCACCGACGGCTCCTACATGTGTATGGCACACATCAACTCAACCAGGCACACACATAAATAAACAAATAAGTAATAGTATGTATTGTTGTACTTAGTTCAACATAGGTAACTCATTCCACATAGAGTCAGGTAGAGCGGTAAAACATTTCAGTAGTCAATAATAAAAAGAACATTTTATTTCTTTATGACTACTCCTTTCTTTGTAACTTCTATATTTTTCTATTTTTTTTTTTTTGAGTGCTGGGGATTATTTGCATTCTCAGGCATGCTATCTAAACACTTGCCACTAAGTTCTATCCTCAGCCTGGTACTCTTTCATCTTAAAATAAAAGTTTTAGGAGATTAAAGCAATTCATTGTGGCGGCAAGGTTTGTGGTTTTATGCCAGTGAGCCTTCTGGAAGTCACATTTTTGTGCAATGCACAGTATTTAATATTTTCACCCATGATCCAGGTTGTTAACTCTAGGGAAAAGACAATAGAGTAATTGCTGCCTTTATTCTCACTCACCTCTGCAAAATCTACTCCCCCAGATGAAGGGGGGATGTTAATGAGGGGCTCCTGAGTTTGTGAAACATGTAGTTACAAAGAACCTAGATACTTAGATGCTGACTCCAGATGTGTACTGTGTAACCAGGAAGCACCAGCAGGTCAAAGGTGAGCGTAAGGAATTGTTTCTGGGGTCCAAGATCCCTATTTCAGTGGCAGTGTGCACATGTTCATCTCCATTTAAAAAACAAACACTAGGGCAGTTTTAGGCACATGACTCCTTTGTTGTCTGAATGTAAAATAAAATGGTGCATCCAGACTCTACTAGTACTCAATATCATACTCTAGGATAACATGTAAAATCATATTGCATGCTTGCAACATGTAAGAATAAGATTATAACTCAGTGCCATCTGAGCCACATTTCAGTTAAGATGAGAAGCTGGGATCTTCACTCCAAACATGGGGAAGCTTGGGAAGTGGTAACTAGTGCTGCAGATGGCCCTACTGATAATAAATCCCAATCCCAGGGAAAAGGCAAGCCGGTACAGACTCCGTGTCTTCAAACATGCCCAGGCCTTTCTGTGTGGACCAGCCCATGCATGAAAGTATACAAAACATCAAGTTCTGCATGCTTAGTCCTTTCAAGACACAGAAAAAGCGGGCTGGAGCGAGGGCTCAGCACTTCAGAGCACCTGCTACTTACTCAAGCAAATGACTTGAGTTCAGTTCCCAGTACCCATTCCAACAGCTCACAGCCATCCAGATACAGGGAGATCTGATGCCCTCTTCTGGCCCCCACACAAAGAAGGGGCACCTTTGGAAGTTCTGAGCCAATGGCGGTTGCATCCTGAGTCTGGTGTTAAGGTATGGCCTGTTTCTCTTTCCCCAGGACACCTGGATGATGATGGATTACCACACGGATTCTGCACTGTCACCTACTCCTCCACAGACAGATTTGAGGGCAACTTTGTGCATGGAGAAAAGAATGGACGTGGGAAGTTCTTCTTCTTTGACGGCAGGTAGCCCTCTCTGTTCTGTTTAGTTTGGGGCTGGCAGTGGGGGGTGGGGGTTGTCTCCAATTATTTCAAATCAAAGAATGATACAAATGCAAGAATTCAATTCAAAGTCTGTATACCCCTCATGTAAAAGGTGAGTGAGAGTAATCCCAACATGTATGCAAGGCTTTGGTGACCAGAAATGACAGTGGTGGCTGTGCAGAAGCCAGTCTAAGGTATGCTGAGTCTGGCATGTGTCTGTTCAGTGATGTTCTGCCAAGCCAGATTCAGGGGGCCCCATCTTGCACACATTCATTTCAAATACAGTTCAAAAACTGTAACATAGCTCAATGACATCACACAAGCTGGAAAGCAAGAACTAACCCCCAAAGTTGTCCTCTGACCTCCCCATGTACCATGGCCCATCCTCACATATGCTCAATGTGCACAGGCATACACATCATATATACACACATACTCACACATTGCACACACACACACACAACACACACACACACACACACACACACACACACACACACACACTGGCCCCCAGGGGTCTCTTTCAGGGTGTTGCCTCCTCTTTCAGAATCCCTCTGTCCTAAAAGTAATTCTCCTGTTCCATTTGCATGACAATTTAACCAAAGCTCTTTTACTGGGAAATAACAATTTTTACTTTATGCTGGGATTATATTTGTATTCATTCAACAATATATGTTTTTGTAAATGTCTTATTTCTCCTCCCCACCTAAGGAGAGTTTCTCTATCTATGACATTCTACTGTACTTTATGACACTTTCCCTTAATGTGATACTTTAAAACAATGATAAAGTCCTTGCCACGTGGATGTGGGAGCTGAAAGCAAGTTAGAATTTATCCAGATGGCTACACACACACACATACTCACACACACACACACACACACACTCATACACATGAGCATATTCATCTTTTAAGTTTGGTAGTTAGATAAAGATAGCCAACAATGGACTGACTCTTAGGAAAATAATCCATCAAATTGGTTGTATTTGGTGGCATTTACCTATCAGCTTTACAGACCTGGTGTACAAGAACATTAATAAGCTACCCTGAAGATTTGAGCCAGTGTGCCAAAATACACTCCCCGTTAACCACAAGAAACTGAACCTTTAGTGGGCAGGTAGAGATGGAGACTCCCCATCAGGTGCCACGTGGTCTGGAGCCTGACCACGTGGATGGTCCTGAGGATATTGTAGGAATGTTTCTCTGGTACTGAGAATGCTTTGACATCTGCACCTCTGATTGATTGTAACCTCTAATCTGGATGTTTTGTACAGTTTAGCTGTTCTCTGTGTCACCAAAATTTGTAAACCTAGAGCTAGAACTTGTCACTAGCCTAGAACTGGGAAAAGAGAAAGAAAACAAACAAACAAACAAACAAACCCAGCAGCATCTATTTTGAGGCTTTGGAATGGTCATATTAGGGAGTAATGTTGTCCTTAGCCCAAGGTAAAAGTGAGGTAATTTATTATATGAATGATTGTTCTTCAGTACTGGGGACTGAACCCAGGACCTCATGATGCCAGGCAAGTGATCTACCACCAAGCTTCATCTCCTGCTATTTCAATTCTGTTTCTAGTTACCTGGCTGTCCTCACAGTTGCTGTCCTCCTGCCTCATCCCATAAAATGCTGGGAGCATCGTTGTGTGCCATAGAACCCAGAGTGTGAATATTTATTGTTGATGCTTTTCTTAGCTATGCCAACTAGTTTTCAAAGTATTTGCTACTGCATACCTTTAGTTTTCTGTACCCAAGTCATTTTCGTGTGTGTGTGTGTGTGTGTGTGTGTGTGTGTGTGTGTGTGTGTGTGTGTGTATGACATGTGTATGTACATGTGTATGTATACGTTTATGTGTGTGATAAGTGTATATATGATGCACATGTGTGTATTGTGTATGATGTGTGGTGCACATGTGTGGAGGATAAAAAACTCCATTATTGCTCCTCATTGCCATGAGTCTTGATTTTATAGTTTTTTTTTATTACATTGATTTATTTTTTGGGAGGAGCTAACCATGCCACAGGACAACTTGCAAGAGTTGATTCTCTTTCTACCATGTGGGTGCCAGAGATAAAGCTGTTATCAGGTTTGGTGGCAAGTGCTTTACCTGATGAGCCATCTGGTGTGTTTTGTGTTTGTTTTGAGATAGGGTCTCTCTCTGGCTAGACAGAGATTACGAATCCATGCCATCACACTTGGCTTTGTTTTGTAAGTGGGTTCTAAGGGACTGATGCACATCCTTCTGTTTGCAAGGCAAGCAGGTTACCAATTGAGCTATCATCCGGCCTCCCAAAGTTGTTTTCTAACGCTGGTTCCCTGTACTGCTGTGTCCTGCTGAGAGGGATCCTATGTGCTGAGGGGCAGATGGTGACATTTCCCAGGTTGTTACAAGGTGCTTGGTCACATTTCCGAGAAGCTGCAGTGGAAATGAACTTTTGAAGTCACGAATTCCAGCCTCTCATGTGAGGCAAAATCCTTTCTGTGTTCTTGACCATCAAGCTCAGCAAATAAATATATTTGGGTTTACAATCCCATTTCATTTATGAAGAAACTAAGGCTTGGAGAGGCTAAATAACTTTCCCAGAGTCCCCTAGTTAGTAAGAGTTAGAGTTGATGTGAATTCAATTCTTTATTATCTTTCTTTTTTTTTCCTTTTGCTTTCTCCCCACTACCCCCAGACAGGGTGTCGTGTAGCCCAGGATAGTCTTGCACTCATGGTGTAGTTGAGCATGATCTTGAACTCCCAACCCTCCTGCCTCTACCTTCCAGGTTTTGAGATTACAGGAATGAAACACTGACTAAATTCACTTTTAGAGGCAACCTTTTTTTTTTTTTTTTTTTTTTTTCTACATCTGCCACTCCATTCTGACCATAAGTGAGGAAATAGTGATGGGTCGACTTCCTTTTTTCCTTGCTTTCTTTATTTTCTTTAAGATCACTTCTTAACTTTTTTGTTCGTTAGTTTGTTTGTTTAGTTGGTTAGTTGGTGTTTTGTTTTGTTTTGCTTTCTGACCCAGGGTTTCTCTGTGTAACAGCTCTGCTGTCCTGGAACTTGCTCTGTAGACCAGGCTGACTTTGAATTCACAGAGATCTGCCTGCCTCTGCCCCCCTCTCCCCCAACCCTCTGCACCTAATGTTGGGATTAAAGGTATGTGCTGCCACCACCTGGCCAGCTGCTTTTCTATAGGTGCTTTAGCATTTGCTGGAAGCCCAGCAGGTTGATGGAAGGTGTTCCTAAGGGGTCATTTTTAGTAGTGGCCTCTCCAAACTCCTGTTTTCTCATTTGTAGGATGGGGATAAATGCTTGAATGAGAAAAGCCATAAAGATCTTGGAAGACATAGCACACCTGGCAAGTGTCTGCTGGAGGGGGAGGATGATGATGGTGACCAATCCTGATGTTACTCTAATCTTAGTTGATTACAATGGCCTAGAAGACTACTTGTTAGGGAAAACTTGCAAGTGTCAAATGTCTTTAATGTTGCTACATTCACACAACAATCAACTACTCCAAAAGGTGTGGTTTTCCCACACACACCAGCCCCCATCATCAAGTAAGCAATCCAGTACCAGATACCAACCATCGTCACACATTGCAATTCAGCTCTGTCATGTCCACCTAGGGTAGTGTTCATCTCTCATAGTTCTGGAGGGCTGAGGGCTTTGAGATCAGAAGCTGTTAGACTGATGTCTGGTGAGGATCTGCTGCCTGGCTTACAGATGGCTGCTTAACTTGTCAAAGAATGGAGAAGGGAGCCAGAGCAAGCAAGCTCCCTTGTGTCTTTTTATAAGGGCAGTAAGTGCACTCAGAAGGGCTCTGACTTCATAACCTAATACCTTCCCCAACATCCCACCTCCTAGGACCACCACATTGGGAAATAAGGCTTCAGATTTTACAGGGGCCTAAACATTCAGTCCAAAGCAGTACATTTTTAGGGTGTTCTTTTAAAGAAGAGAACTATATTTTGCTAATTGCTGTTATTTTGAGCCTTTGTGCTGATCAGATTCTCTAGACTCACATGTCCTCTGTGAAAGGATAAAAACAAAGACAAGAGCAGCTTTGAAAGTGTCCAGCATATGGCCAGAGGACCTGCAGAAAGTACTTCCTTCTGCTTGCCCATCACACTTCTGAAGGTGGAAGGTGTCCACTGGAAGTAACTTTAACAGATAGGTTAGGGCTCCTTTGCCTTCATCGGCTTGCAGTATGAGATAATAATTCAGCCACATGAGATAATTCCTAGAACAGTGTTTTGCACTAAGCCACAGTTTGAATCGTTAGAGATAGGTCCTTAAAGTAGAATCTGGTTCATTTTTAAGTTTCCTTCTCAAGGCTTATGTTGATGAGAATACACTAGCAGATGTGTCCAACCTTTTGTATTGGACACAATGTTATCATCTACAAAAGTTCAGACTTGAAAAACACAATATAATAGTTACCAAAAGAAAAAGAATATATCACCTCTCCCCAAAATCTTAACTTTTAAGCAAGCTTGAGATTTGGTGTTGGCCACATGCAAAGCTGTCCCAGGCCATACGCAGCCCACAAACTACAGGTTGGACACAGCTGTTAGAGAAAAGGAACAACTGTTAGGCAGGCCCATGAGGTGGGAAGGACAGAAACTTCTCAGTCCCCAAACCATGAAGAAAAGCCAAGCTTCCCAACTGCTCTTGTGTATTCAAACACTACAGAGGTGGCTGTCAATGAAACAGTAGTATTTAAATTAAGTACAGGTGCATCAATTGGGGTGAGCAGCTGCTAAATTTCTCCACAATTTGAAGTTATATTTCCTGTTTAATTGTTTTTGGAAACTTAGCACCTGATAAAATAAAAGGGCCTGTATATGTAGTTAAACTGTAGAGGAGTTAAATATGTAGAGGAGAAAGAAATGTAGTTAAACTGATGTTTTCATATCCCCTAAGTTTTCCAGTTGTTTGCTTAGATGCCATTGCCAGAAAAAATTAAACAACCCAATGGCCATTTTTGTTATTTCTTACTATCATCCTGAGGAGTCTGCCAAAATGTTATTATTAGGGAGCACGGCTTAATTCATTCAAGCTGGAGAGAGGAGGAGAGGATGGTTGGGGCACTTGCTGCTGCTTTTCCAGACCCAACCCAAGTTCATTTCCCAGCACCACATTAGATGGCTCACTACCTGTAACCCCAGATCCAAGAGATCTGACACCCTCCCTCTTCTGGCTACACACACACACACACACACACACACACACACACACACACACACACACACCACAAATACACACATAAAAAGAAAAAAGAAAATTAAAATAGCAAGGGCTGTTAGTGGTGGCCTATTCCTACAATTCCAGCACTTGGGAGGTAGAGGCAGGAGGACCAAGAGTTCACAGTCCTCCTCAGCTACATAGTGAGTTCAAGGCCCGCCTGAGTACACAGGAGCATGTCTCAAAACAAACAACAGCAAAATACAGAGCTGAGCATGGTGTTACAAGCTTGTAATCCCAACATAAGGAAAAAATAGAAGGATAATGAGTTTGAGGCTAGCCTGAGCTACACAGGGAGACCAAATAACAAAAAAAGAGATGGAGGAGGGAAAGAAAGAGGATGGGGAGGGAGAATGGAAATGTGTAATGTTTACATAAAAAGTCAGTCAAATACTTAGTACAAGAATAGTAAAACTGTATACTTTCTGTAGCTTGGTGATACTTAGTTTATTTTGTTAAAAAAAAACACACTATTTTTTATTTCTAACATTAAAGGTATCCATTCCTTCCTTCTTCCATTCAAATTGGATCATTTATAAATTACTGCGGAAGGAGAAGCATCTTTCTTACTTCCCTAAAAAGGTGGCTTTGAGGGCTCTGGAATTTAGCTAAGCTGTAGAGCATTTTGCTGTCCTGCCTTAAACTGCACTGTGTGTAGTAAGTCAGCTGTGCAAAGAGGAAAATGACTGTTTCTTGAGAGGGAAGTGAGAATAGGCTCACAGGCGAAGAGGCAATAGCAAGCCATCAGACATGGTTGGGACTGAGATCAAAATAAGATGGCTCAGTGGAGCTGGGTATAGAGGCACCTCCCTTAGTCCCAGCACTCAGACGCAGGCGGGTCTCTGTGAGTTGGAGACCAGCCTGGACTATATAGTGAGTTTCAGGACAGCCAGACCTATACAGAGAAACCCTGTATGGCGAAAGATCAAAACCAAAGAAACAAAAAAATGACTCAGTGTCTTGCCTTATCTGAGCTCGACAGTGGAAGGAAGAACTACTTCGCAAAAGTTGTCCTCTTACCTCCGTGTGCCAGCCCTGGCATTCGTGAACTTAACACTCACAAAAACATGTGCAAGTCTGTGCTGGTTTTTTCTTTTCTTTTCTTTTTAACTTGTCTGAGAGACCTGTGACTTTTAGATTTGATCATGAGTCTGAGAGTTACTTGCAGACTTGTCTGTTGGGAAAATACCCAAATATACATTCTGAATGCTGCTGGAAATCTGAAGTCAAATGGGTTGCCAGGACTAGCAAATAAAAACTGAGAGCACTTGGTTAAATCAAAACTTCAGACACAACATGTCTATATTTGTATCTTATATTCAATATTTGGGATATGCTCCTGCTAAAGTTCATAACCTGCCTAAAATTCAGAATTCACTGAGCATATTCTATCTTTTTTTGTTGGAGGTTCAAGATAGGGTTTCTCTGTGTAGCCCGGGGTGTCCTAGAACTTGCTTTGTAGACCAGGCTGGTCTCAAACTCATGGAAATCTGCCTGCCTCTGCCCCTCTGCCCTTCTGCCCCTCTGCCCTTCTGCCCCTCTGTGTCCCAAGTTGAAGGATTAAAGGCATGCACCACTACCACCTGGCTGTTCTTGTATCTTACCTCACAATGCCTCCCAGAAATGGAGAGAGATGACTGAACCGCTTCCCTGCACTGCACACATCACCCAGTCTGTTGATTAGCAATCCTTCTCTTAATTGTGTGAATCTAATGACAGTTGAATCTCATTAATTCAGTTTCACTGAATTTAGAGTTTTGATTATTTATGCAAAAGCTATGTTAAAGTATACTTTATTCCATTCATGATTTTAATAAGCCTATTTGTCATTGATAATACAAACAAACGGGAAAGAGAACTATTTATCTCCTTGGGAGACCACAAATAGTGTAATTACAATGAAATGAGAAGCTGTCACTGTTCAGGCTGTGCATTTCATTTAATAATTACAGATCATTCTCAATCATAAGACAAGATGTCACTCGGCAGTCAGGGACAGGCTGCTCAAACCCTGTGTGTCACTTTGCATTCTACCTGCCCGGGAACACAATGTGTGCCTGTCTTACCTAAGCCAGTACATGATGTGTGCTTGTCCTACTTAATCCAGTACACAGTGTATGCGTGTCCCAGTATAAGGCATGTGTTTACCCTGCCTACCTAGTATGTATTGTGGTCTATCCTGCGTGGCCTCTTGAGCAGCGTGTGCTTACTAGGCAGTACTGTTGGGCTGTAGTTATCCTGTTCACCATGCTGGCTAGCGCCCCATACAATCCTCACTATATAGAATGCATACCTTAAGATACTTACTAGCTGAATCTGTGACTAAAAGCTGGGTGTTAATCAAGCCATCTTTGTTTCTGAATATATAACATTTGTTTTTTTAATCTTTAAATTACATTTGTTCATTTTGTGTATATGTGTTATGTGTAGGGAGGTATAGGCCTGCTTGTGGAAGTCAGAGTACAACTTGCCTCAGTTGGTTCTCTCCTTCCATGACGTGTGTCCAGGGAATCAAACTCAGATGCTCAGATTTGGTAGCAAGTGCCCTTTACCCACTGAGCCATCTGGTTAACTCTTACATTTAAATTTTAAAAAATGGTTTAAGCTGCCCTTCCCTTTATTCCAAATGGTATTTGTGATACACTTACTTCCATTTCATAAGAATATAGACATCATATTTCTGAACTTCCAAACGTGTTTTCTGAGGACAGCAATAAGAGAAGAACAGTTAAATCACCTTGAGTATGCTGTGAGCTTTCTTCTGGTCCAGCCATGGGGCTTGGGCTTTATCAGCCTACTAGCAGGACAAGCAGGGTTGAGCCTACAATCTCCCTCCTTTATCCCACTGATCCTTTTGTCCATGATGGTGCACATGAGCACATGTGTACAGCTGAGTGCCACACACATGACTCCATCAACATCATATGCCACAAAAGTCCTGCAAGATTACCCTGTAACCTCAGTATGGAGCCAGCTATAGCATCTAGATTTGTGTGTGCATACTTGTGTTGTTCATGCAATGACAAAATCATCTAACAATACATTTTCAGAGCCTGTCTCTGTCATTAAGGGACACATGACTGTATAACACAAAAATAAGTCCTCGTCGATCTTCCAAAGTGGTCAAAGGAGAGTCTTTTGATTGGATGCCAATTAACATTGCTACTATAGAATAAAATATTAGTAACTTGAAAGTAAGATGGCCATTTGCATAAGCTAAACCTTAGTAGTATGACTGAAGAGCCCTGTATACAAGCTGTTTAAGAGGGCCTCAAGAACCCCAGAGAGAAGCATAGTGCTCCTCACTGTTAAGTAGAGTGTAACAGTAGAAATGCCAGTGCCCAGCGTAAGCTGGGCATCTGCCTGGCCATGGAGACATGGGTAGCTGAGACTTGTTCTCAGCCCAACCTCTGGGGCTTTTTTCTCTCTTTATTTTAGCAAAGAAAAAAGAGAAGAGATTCTGAGGAATCAGGAGATTATGTGTTAAGGAGATTATGTGTTATGTGTTATGTGTCAAACCCAGGGCCTGGGCATGCTAGGCAAATACTCTACCAATGAGCCGATATCACCAACTATTATTCACCTCTCTGCATTTTTCCTAGTCACCCATCTATGGGAATTCCAGATCAGATCTTGTCCTGAATACATGAAACGGTGGACACAGAGCTGGGCATGTGGGCCCTTGTACCTGACCCTTTATTTAAGATGGCTCAGCCAGTAAAGGTGCTTGCCACCAAGCCTGACAACCTGAGTTTGATCCCTGTGCCCCACACAGTGGAAAGAGAGAACCAAAGACCACAAAATATCCTCTACCCACCACATGTATGCCAGACGGGGAGAGAGGGGGAGAGAGAGAGAGAGAGAGAATGAGAGAGAGAACTATGGATAGTGCTGTGTAATCTGACTGTTCCTTTCTGTTCTCCCTTGTCTGACAGCACCCTGGAAGGATATTATGTGGATGATGCCTTGCAGGGCCAGGGTGTTTACACCTATGAGGATGGGGGTGTTCTCCAAGGCACATATGTCGATGGTGAGCTGAATGGACCAGCCCAGGAGTATGACACCGATGGGAGGCTGATCTTCAAGGGGCAATACAAAGACAACATTCGACATGGAGTGTGTTGGATCCATTACCCAGTAAGCTGGCACCTATCGCTCTAAGGGAAAGGAATGTGTCTAAAGACAATGTTTTGACTTCTCATGATAAACAGTAAAATGTATTCACTGTGAAGCCATGGGTCAGTCGCTAGAGCTGAGAGTGTCTGATGCCCACCTACCTGCTGTGGTTCTCCATGACTTAGATGACTAGGCTTTAGATGGTTATTAATTATTCTTCTGACTCATAGCATATTCCTGAGTATTTACTCATCACTGGCACAAACTAGTTTTATTGTACCATTTATAAAGTAAAAGATAGGCTGGAGGGATAGCTCAGCTGTTAAAGGCTAGGCTCACAACCAAAAATATAAAGTAAAAGATAAGTTGCTTTTAACTCTATTGGCATGTAGAAGGAAGTGGTAGGATATTTCATTGTTGAAATACATATGAGGGATGGCTGGGTGTGATGACATGCCTCTAATCCCAGAATGTAGTAAGATCCAGGACAGCCAGGAGTATGCAGAGAGACCTTGTGCCAAAAAAAAAAAAAAAGGGGGAGGAGGGGAAGAGAGAGAGAGAGAGAAAAGAAATACTATGGGGGAGAGACAGGCTCTCACTGTGTAATCTGGCTGACCTCAAATGTAGTCTGTAGACCAGGCTGTCCTCAAACTCATAGAGATCCACCTGCCTCTGCCCCCAAGTATTGATATTAAAGGCATGCACCATCTCACCCAGCTGTTGCTTAATTTTATCTAGTCTCTTATAGTGAGACTGAATCCTTTTGGAGTCACTACACCACTGCAGCTGGATTTTTACAATCCCCTCACTATGAAGGTGTGTCATGGATTGTATTGCTAGCATTAAGATGATTTATCCTAACTTGCCTTTAAGTGTTTGGTAACAATGCTGGTTTTGAGTCAACTACAGCAAATAGATATGGCAAAGCCCATGGTTGGGAATTAATAACTTTTGTTTGCATTTCAAATACTCCATCTGTTGTTGATGAATTTAAAACTGTGTTTTGAAAGGAATAAACCTTCAGATATACTTTGTTTACTGTTTTATCATATCCAGAGCTTAACTGAAAATACCTTTTTGCTTACTCTGAATTAGTAAGAACAGACCAAGCACAGTGGTGCTTGCTGGAATCCCAGCATTTTCAAATGGAGGCAAGATGATCAAGAGTTCAAGGTCAGCCTCAACGACCTACAGAGTTTGAGGTCAGCCTGGGCTACATACATAGTAAAACTCTGTCCCAAAAAAGCAAATGATTACATGTAAAACAAGAAAAGTGATACCCAGCAAATGTACTTACACATTGTTATATTTCTTGATGTATTATTTGTGTATGAGTGTGCATGGTGTGTGGGAATGTATGTGTCATGCATATGTATGACAGGTGAGGATAATTTGTAGGATCCATCCCCAACTTTACATAGGTTCTGGGGCTTGAGCTCAGGTCTCCAGTCTTGTACAGCAGGCACCTTTCCCCCACCCCCAACCCCCTCCCTGAGCCATCTCACCAGCTCACATTATTGCTCTTTTTTGCTTTAAACAACATACACAACGTTCATACTTTTACTTTTTTCCAAGATTCATTTATTTATTTTATGTATATAAGTGCTGTATCTGCTTGAACGACTTAGTGCCAGATGAGGGCATCATATGTCACTGTAGATGGCTGTGAGCCACCATGTGGTTGCTGGGAATCAAACTCAGGACCCTGGAAGAGCAGCCAGTGCTCTTCCACTGAGCCATCTATCTTCAGTCCCACCCTATTATTCTTTAGAAACTGTTTAGGTGGCTCATCAGATAAGATCACTTGCTACAAATATGAGGACCTGAGTTCAAATCCTTGGAAACCAAGTAAAAAGCCTGTCTTGGTCACTTACGCACTCACAACACCTTTCCTGAGAATCTGAGGCTGGCACACCTCCAAGTTCAATGAGACCCTGCTTCAAGGGAATAAGGCAGAGACACAGAGCAGGGCATCCAATGTCATCCAAATACAGCTGTTTTTTAATTTTTGAGACAGGGATTTTCTACATATTCCTGACAGTACGGGAGCTCACTGTGTAGACCACTCACAGACATCCAACTGCCTCTGCCTCCCTAGTGCTAGGATTAAAGGAACACACACCACACTGTGCCCAGAAAACACAATCGTGTTTTTCATTGGTTAAACTTGGCACAGTTTACACACCTGTGGACCCAGCTACTAGGAGAGCCTGAGACAACTGGGCTTAAACCTGGGAGTTTGAGACTGGGGAAATGGATCAGCAGTTAAGAGTTGCTGATGTTCTATCATAAGGACTGGAGTTTGAATCTCAACATCCACACAAGGGGCTCCAAGGGATCCAATACCTCTCTGTCTGTCTGTCTGTCTGTCTGTCTGTCTGTCTCTCTCTCTCTCTCTCTCTCTCTCTCTCTCTTTCTCTCTGTCTCACACACACACACACACACCACACTACACACACACACACACACACACACACAGAGAGAGAGAGAGAGAGAGAGAGAGAGAGAGAGAGAGAGAGAGAGAATTTTAAAAAGAAACTATACTCCAAGGGAAGAATGTGGCTACTCTTTGTCTTAAGACTTGCCCAAACATGCAAGTCTCCTCTTGTTCAGCTCTGATCCCTGAGATATCATTTAGGTGACTGTCTAGGTAGAAGCAGACAAGCAGATAGACAGGTGCCAAGGGATCTACAGGTCCAGAAGGCTGAGAGTGGGCTTCCAGAGTGGCCAGGCTGAGCTCCATGCTGCCTGTGCTGGGGAGCTACTGACATTTGAAAGAGGGAGTTGTCAGAAGAACGAGTGAAGCCCTGTGTAGGCAGAGGATGGGAGAGAGACGAAACAGGAATCCCAGAGCCTCCCACTCCCTGTCATTTTACTTCTGACTAGGATCAACCGAAGTCCTGTGATGAGATCCAAGGTACACTGAGACCATTCCTTGCATTCATCTCACTGACTGGAGCCAAATTTTGAAACTTAAAATATACAGCGACATTTTTGGGGAATATTTTGTGTTCTTTGTCAATTTGATACACATGTGTACAACATGTCTTCATCATATGTACCCCCAACTCTGCTTCCCAATCCCCCAGGTATCCCCAACATGTCAGCTCGAGTTCCCACCTTTATGTTCTTCTCTGTGTGTGTCTCTCTCTCTCTCTCTCTCTCTCTCTCTCTCTCTCTCTCTCTCTCATTTTGTTTCTCCAGACAGTGTTTCTGTTTAGTTTTGGAGCCTATCCTGGACTCACTCTGTAGACCAGGCTTGGCCTTGAACTCACAGAGATCCACCTATCTCTGCCTCCTGAATGCTGGAATTAAAGGCCTGCACCACCACCGCCCAACCTCTTTTCTCATTTTTTTATAATCCCGTGTCCAATAAGCACTGCTGCAGGTACGTAGGTGGGGCCAGCCACTGGAGTGCGGGCCACCTATCAGCTGCTATAGCAACATTTTGCCCTGTGGTCTTATCAAATACCACTTGGGAAGGAAGCATTGGGAAATAATTAGCTTTCAGAATAGTCAATGGCACCTGCTTTAAGTGTGGTATCGGATGACAGTAGAAGGGGCTGATTGCACCCTTCTGCTGTCTGGAGTCTGAATCAATAAAGAAATAGGCAGTAGTGTCAAGGACTGAATTGCTGGTTTTCATTGTAATACCTTTGGATTGGAGGCATGGTGTGAACCCAAAGCCACAACTGGCCTCTCAGTCCCTTCTGCTGCTAAAGCACTGCTAAAGCTTTTCTTGAGCAGGCTGGGGAGATGGCTCAGTGGTTAAAAGCAGTAGCTGCTCTTCCAGAGGTCCTGAGTTCAATTTCTAGCAACCACATTGTGGATCCCAATAATAAGATCTGATGCCCTCTTCTGGCAGACAGAGCACTAAAAGAAAGAAAGAAAAGAAATAAGCTTCTCTTGAGAGATATGGGACTTCTTGGGGTTGACAAGGCAGTGCCTAGGAACCTTGGGAGAGAGGGTAAGTGAAAAGTAAAACTGGACGCCAAAAGCTGCCTTTATTTTGTTAATCCCCACCAGCAGAGAAATGGGTTGTCAGCAAGCATTTGACCTGCCTTCTCACCAATCACAATAACGCCTCCTTCTGACAGAGGGAGCCAGTGAGCAGAAGAAACAAGGCAATGGCCTCTTCCCATTCAATACCCCTTGATAGAGCAATTGGGCCATGTTTGTGACATGGCAAGAATAAGGGTAGGAAAAACAGAACCATTCTCCCTGTCATACTTATAGGATCACTCTAAGAACCACGATAGAAATGTTGATGTTTTGGTTTTTGAGACTGAAGGGACCAGCTTCCCTTTTGGCAGCCATAACGGCCGAACACTTGCTTCTGTGACCTTGTCCTAGACACTAGAAAGTCACATGCCTGCCTCGTGACAAGGAAACAATCAGAAGTTAGTCACTAGAAAGTCAGATACCTGTCTTGTGGCAAGGAACCAATCGGAAGTTAGCTGGTGGCGCTATGCTTTATGGCTCTGGGTGTGCTTTACGGACAACCGCACAGCAATGACACAGAAAGCATAGCAACCACCCTGAGAGGGCCTATGGGCCATAACAACCAGTTGACCAATCAACACAGGGCAAGCCCTCCAAGCCTGGAGGCACACCAATCCTGAGCCTGTGCATACCCCTAGACATTCCCCTTACACTGCCCTATAAAAATCTGTGCACAGCAGCTTCAAACTGTCTTTGCTAGCCATCCACCATGGTGGGTGGATCAAAGACCCGAGCTAACATGGGGTTAGCTCGTTAAACTACAATAAAGTCTCATGCAATTTGCATCAAACTTTCGCCTCCATTCTGTGATTGGGGTGGCCGCAGTCCTGGGCTAAGATTCTGGAAGCCTGGGCTTTCCGAGGGTCTTACAAGACCATCTTGTGTGGCCCAGGCTGGCCTCAGATTCTCTGTGTAGCTGAGGATGACTCTGAACCCCCTACCTCTGCCTCCTAAGTTCCAGGGTTACAAGTGTCACCACCATACCCAGGTTGTTCAGTGCTGAGATTCAAACCCAGGGCCTGGCATGTGCTAGCTGAGTGTCCTACCAAAAGATGTCATCTGCAGCCCCACTAAGCCCTTTTGTTCTGTTTTGGTTTTTAACTTCCAATGCACTTTTTTATTTTAAAAGATTCATAACTTTAGAAAATCAAAGGATTTCTATTTTGTCAGTCCAAAGAAATAAATTCAACTTTTGAGGGAAAAGGCGAGAGGCCCTAAACACAGACTTCTGCTTCAAATGAGCAGGAACATGGTGGGTTCTGTTAGTTATGGCAGGTAAAAGAAGTACCCATGCTCTAACACTCTGAGGCTCAGCAGCAGCCTGAAGGCAGATCACACAGAAAGGTTGTCCCCATTTACACTGCATTAGTAAGAATTAACTTCAGAAGGACAACAAGCAACAAGTGTCACCCTACTGGGCTTCCTGCCTATGAAAAATAATGCTGTGTGTTTTTCTTCAAAAGTTCCGAATTTTAGTTTATGTGGTGAGCTATGCAAATTGTAATGCTTGTGTAATGTCACTTATTGCTGTCTCAGTAAGCAGCACTGAGGGTCACCCTGAATTGCTGCCTTGAATAGCTGTTCCCAGATACTAGAGTGAGGACATTATCCAAGCTACCCCACGTGCCATGGTATCAAATTGTTTAGCAAGCTTACAAAGGACTTAGATTGGTAAGTTACGCAGTTAGGACTTCCAGGGGAGGGGCCCATCTCTTGCATCTTAAACGAAATTAGCCATAATGCTGTGGGTATCCTAGTTCAACTAAAAGGTGTCTGTGAGGTGGCTTCATGAATAAAGGTGTTTGTCACTAAGCCTGGCAGTGTGATGGGTCCCCTGGAATCCACGTGGTGGAAGGAGAGAACTGACTTCTGCAAGTTGTCCTCTGACCTCCACACATGCGCCATGGCACGTGCTCACCCACACAGATACATGCGCATCTACAGGAACATACACACAAAATAAAAGTATCAGGTATTTGTGAGTCACCTGCTGTGACCCAGCACTTAGTGGGACATAGAATTCCTGTAGCATTTGTCCTGTGGAATGAAGCAAAGCTGGCCCTTCTCTGGGAGGGAGGCTGGAAAGCCGAAGATGAAGAATGAAAGGAAGAACTGATGTGGGAGACACAAGGGCCTTTGTTTATCACTCGGAAAATACAAGCAATTCTATTTTTAGTTGGGTAGACCAAATTAATTCTTAAGTACATTTAAAGGCATAAAGATTTAGCTCAGAGGTAGAGTGTTTAGCATGTACAATCCTGAAAGGTCCTGGACTCTGGGTTCACCCCAGTGCTGCAAAAAGGAAAAGAAAAAGAAAAAGAAAAGCACATTTTAACTGAAGTTTGTTTTTCATTTGTTTGTTTTTCTCTCTATGTAGCCCTGGCTGTCCTTGATAGATTAGGCTGGCCTCAAACTCACGGAAATCAGAGATCCGCCTACCTCTGCCTCCATAGTGCTAAGATTACAGGGTGTGTGCTGTAATATATTTGTGATATAGTTATCCTATAATATATTTCCCTTAATATATTACAGGTGTGTGCTTAATTATATTTCCCTTAAATGTCTGCAAGTCTGTTCTGATAATAATGTGTTTGTTTCTTAGATAACACACCAAACTAGAGTGCCAGTAACTAGTCCAGAATTACAAAGTAAATTTCAGTCTCCTAACCTAAATGAGGCATGCATGTTCCAGTGCATAGAACATTCCAGAAGTGTATTTACATGTGGTAAAGGTACTACCTGCAGAGGCATGAAGAGTCTCACTCTTCTCAAAAGCTCTGGATTCTTATACCGTTATTGTCGGTGTCAGTATTCTTCACAGAGGGCATTTCAGAAAACGAACTTCTTAAACTCACATCCCATAGATGAATATTTTACACAATATCTCCAGTTGTGGTTTCTCCCACCAGGATGGAGGCAGCCTCGTTGGGGAAGTCAATGAAGATGGGGAGATGACTGGAGAGAAGATAGCCTATGTCTACCCTGATCAGAGGACTGCACTCTATGGAAAGTTTATTGATGGAGAGATGATTGAGGGGAAACTGGCCACCCTCATGGCTACTGAAGAAGGGAGGCCACACTTTGAACTGACATCTGGAAGTAAGTTGTCCAGTGGGTGACAGGTTAAAGAGGTTTCTTTTTTCGGGGGGGGGGGTTGTTTTTCAAGATAGTGTTTCTCTGTGTAGCCCAGTTGTCCTGGAACTCACTAGGTAGGCTAGGCTGGCCTTGAACTCCCAAAGAACTTCCTGTCTGTGCTTCTATAGTACTGGGATTAAAGGTGTGCACCACATTGCCCTATGATGAGGTTTCTTTCTTTCTTTCTTTCTTTCTTTCTTTCTTTCTTTTCCTCTGTGGAACCCACTTTAATGGAGTGTCAGCCAGCTTTTGCCAAGGAAAAAACAAAAAACAAAAAACAGATCCCCCGCCCTTAACCCCTCCCTGTTTATGGCAGCAACCACAGGTCTGCTGTGTCCCAAGGTTCAGCCAGTCTAGGCTAGTCTGTGTCTTACTCTGGGGTCCAGTCTGAAGGCACAGAGGCCACTTTGGACAATGTTTTCTCAAGTGGACTACAGATGTGTCAGCATATAAGCAGATACCAGTGGTGCCTCCTAAAGCCTCACCCTGGAACTTTCCCCCATTTGTGTTGCAAGTCACAGGACAAAGCCCAGCATGAGTGAGACAGAGAAACTATAGCATGTACTTCAGTGAGATATGCTAAGAAGTCCCATGAGAAGGCATCCATAGGTGACTCTAAGTAGGTACAGGACTAAGAAGTGACAGGCAATGCAACCAGTTTCAAATATCTGTATCTCTAAAACATGGAGTCATCATTTTTATGTTACTAAAGAATCAAATGAGATAGACTTCAAAATCGGTATAAATTGTATAGCTGATTAAGCCAAAGATAGCTCTGAGGCTATAGGAGCTTGCTTCAAAGGCTGATAACCTGAGTTCAATCTCAGGGACCTACATAGTGAATGAGAAGTGTCAACTCCTGAAAGTTGTACTCTGACTTCATACATGCATCACACACACACACACACAGACACACACACTCACAGAGAGAGAGAGAAAGAGAGAGAGAGAGAGAGAGCACATATGCATGAACAAACACATATAATAAATGTAAAACCCCTTTTAATAGTTAACTTTAGGAGAAATAGTGGGAACAGTATTTCTTTCTTTGAATTTTTCTATGTATTTACTGTTATTCCAGGGTCTAGGGAGATACAGTTCGGTTGACAAAGTGCTCATCATCTAAGCTTAAATACCAGGGTTCAGTCTCTAAAACCTATCTACATGGCACTGGAGATCCCTGGAGCCTAGTAGCCAGCACCAGGCTGAGAAACCCTGTCTAAAAAAACAAGGTGGCTGAGCTGTCGTAATGCACACCTTTAATCCCACTCAGGAGGCAGAGGCAGACAAATCTCTGAGTTTGAGGCCAGCCTGGTCTACAACCAGGGCTACACAAAGAGAAACCCTGTCTTAAAAAAATAAAATAAAATAACCAAAGTGAACAGAACCTGAGGACAAAACCCTGAAGGTTGTCTTCACATACAACATCGCTGGCATTCATAACAACACACAGACACACAGACACACATGTTTAAATTAATTCATTTAATCCTAAAATGAAGTTCTTTTGTAAAAAATTTAAATTAAAAAAAAAAAAACCCTAAGCTGGGCAGTGGTAGTACACATCTTTAATCCCAGCACTGAGGAGACAGATGCAGGCAGATCTCTGTGAGGTCAAGGCCAGCCTGATCTACAGAGAGTGTTCTAGGACAGCCAAGGCTATATATGGAGAAATCCTATCTCCAAAAACAAAAAAAAAGAAAAGGAAAAAGGAAAGGAACTCTCTCACAGGTGCACCTAGCCGCCTAGGTCTTAGTTAATTCCAAATGTAGTCAAGTTGGCAACCAAGAATAGCCGTCACACTATCCTTTGTATTCCTCTGCCTGCTTCTTCTGCAGGCAGCTGCTCCTTTCCCCCGGCTCCTGTGTATCTATCTGACTTCTGAGTTTGTTTAAACCCTCACGAGGCTGCTATCTGCACATGCATTATGGGGCCAGGGAAGAACACACTCCACCTCCTCTCCCATCCCCAGCTTAGTGGGCAGGAAGCTTCCTGCTCTCGTCCACTTGTAGATTCTTCCTGGCTCTCTGTTTGACTTCATGGCTCTCCTGTCTCCTATATAACCAAGTCCCTTTCCTCCTGAAATACTCAAGTGGTCTGTTTCCTAGGCAGTCATTGACTGGTTTGGACCATTTTCTAACTTAGGTTTGAGGAATTCATTTAGGTTTACATTGTATTTTGAATAACAGGAAAGGGGTCTGGTAACCATGGTGATTACAGAAGATTGATGGGATGGTTAATGGTGTCAGTGCTAAAAATGATTGGCTTTGCAGGAGTTCACTCTCTGGTTCCAAATCTTGTTTGTTTATGAACACTCAGAGAATCCTACATCCCTTGTGCCCTGTGAGGATTTGCCAGGGTCAACAGAAAGCCCACAGTAATTCTAGGACAGTTGCATACCTTGTCATGGGGACTGATTACCAATCAGGTTCTGAGCCACCATGACTCTTAATGCAGCCTGGAGAGCTGTTGTTCTCCATACTCTGTGAGGGTGAGATTACTCTCACCAAAGGAGTCACCTGATGGGCTCGGCTGTACAGTTTACAGACTGTCCGGTAGGGAGAAAACCTCCAAGAAATTTCAAAACTAAAGTCCAGATTACTCTGACCATAGAAACCTGAAAATTCTGTGACAACGTGTTTTGCTTAAAGTTTTAAGTACACAAAAATAGTTTAAGACATTTGAATAAAGGAAAATCAACAAATAGGAATCTTAAGTGTTTAGTCTGGTGGTGGCACATTAAGACTTAAATAAACAAGTCCTGGTAAATGTGGGCCTGTAATCCCAACCCAGAAGCCAAGCTGGGCAACTTGGGAAGATCCTATCTCACTAAGAAAAAAGAAAAAGGGCAAGATTTGAGAACATAATCAGAGAGTAAACCTGGCAAATGCCCACTTAGCTCTTCTAGCTGCCATAACCAGAATGGCGCCTGTGACTGTTTGGATGATCCTGTGACTTGGGAGCCATGTCTGCACCTAAACTGACATGTTGGTTTGCCTTTTAGGTTCCGTGTACCACTTTGATAAATCGACTTCCTCCTGCATCTCTAGTGATGCTCTCCTTCCAGACCCTTATGAGTCAGAGAGGTAACTCTTTCCTTGTGGCGTTCATTGTACTGTTTATGCCCTGGTGGTGGCCACTCGTGAGCTTCTGCTGCTCTCTGCTCAGGCTGGGCTCCTGCTCAAGCCAAGCCCCTCCATAAGGAAGTATTTGTGTATTCTGAGGAAGACTAATTATATTCTTATATAGAGGCTGTCCACAGAAGGTTTCTAAGTTAGCAAGAAGGTCCGTCTCTCGTCCTAGAATGACCTCTCGAGGTAAAGCTTTGGGTCAGACAGCCTTTCTCGGGACTCTGGGAAGTTGGAGAAGCATGCAGGTAGAAATCAGAGAACAACTTTTAAAACTGTTTTTTCCTTCCACCATGTGGAAAAGGTTCAATCTTACAAGCAGGCGCTTTTGCCCACTGCAATCTTCCAGGCCCTCTCAGGGTTCTTGATGAGGCAGTCTTCTAGGGGAGCAACCCATGCTCTTTCAAGTCTAGCCTACACCTCCAGCACAACTCCTTTTCTCTGTAGCCTGACCTTTGGAACACTAAGCAACTTTATTCATAAGGGAAGACAGGATATAAGCAAAGGCAGTAATGGCAAGCGTAAAAGCATCCCTCCATGTCAGGTCTGTCCTTTCTAAGCGTAAAAGCATCCCTCCATGTCAGGTCTGTCCTTTCTATACCTAACCTATGAGGATGGCTGCCCTCTAACGTGAATTCTAAGTGCCCAGAATTCTCCTTCGACTGGTTGGCTGAGTAAGGACAGCCCCCGGGGGCGTGGCTTACCTCTTGTTTACTTTCTGCTCCCATCTGAGAAACAAGCTTCTTCCTGGTCTAAATGACAGCACTGATCCCACAGTGCCACAGGCAGGGAGAGAATGTCCTCATTTTTAACGAGAGGTTCTGGCCCAGGGCCAGTGGGTGTAGACTGGCTTCTGTGTTCGCCCCAAAACACCACAAGCCCAACTGAAATCTATCAATCTAGTCTGTTGTGAAATCCTGCATAGCAATACTCTGAAACTGCTTAGCTGTTTACCGAGGTCGGTGTTTTGTTATACTCATGGTTCTGTGGGTAGGCTTAGGTTCAGCCATCTTTACTTGGTTTTCACCAGGCTCAGCCGGATTAGGCTGGGCTCCAGGATTCAAGTTGGGTTCAGGTCTGTTTCACATCTCTTCATTCCAAGACTCTGGCTAAAGGAACAACAATTCCCAGGATATATTCTTCTCCTGGAGACAATAGAAACTGGCAGAGACTGGCAAAAACTCACCATGTCTCTCAACACCTGAGACCCAGCAGCAAGGCCCTCTTCCATGTCCAGCTAGCAGAGTCAGCAGGGTGGGGATGTATGCCCCACCTGCACCTAAAGAAGTGTCATGAGGTCACCTGGCAAAGGGGTGACATGTATCATTCTGTCACTAGAGAGGAGCAAGCAGAATTAAAAGCAATAATTCAGATTTCCAGTCCATAAAATAAGCCAAAATTACAGATGCCCACCTCCTAACAGGGCCATCCATCACAGTGCACAAAGAAACGAAGAGATTAAAGATTTGTTGGTAGAACATAAGCTCTTATTACCTCCATTCCACAGCCAAGGATGCTTTTCTTTCTTTCTTTTTTTTTGGGGGGGCGGGTGTTTCAAGACAGGCAAAAATTCACCAGAGCTACAGAACTAGCTCTGTAGACCAGGATGGCCTCAAACTCACAGTGATCCACCTGCCTCTGCCTCCTGAATGCTAGGATTAAAGGCATGTGCCACTACTGCCTGACAGGATGCTTTTCTTATAAAGCAATGTTTAGGAAACTTTTTCTATGGAAGAACACCAAGTAACAATTCAGGAGCTTACAGACCCTGTATTATCTATTGTACAGACTCAGCCTCTGCCTTTGACACAGTCTTAAACAAACTGGGGAAGGCAGCTGTGCCTCAATAAAACTTTATCAACAAAAATGGGCAGCAGTCAGATTTGACCTGTAGTTAACTGACCTCTACTTTAACCCCTTTGTTGAGAAATACTTGTTGGATATATCTCATTAACTGTCATTTTTTTTTTGTATAAACATCTTGGCTTTAACCAAACAATAGTCTTCCTCTGTCATCTGAGAAATTTGAGCACAGTGTTAATAAACTTTGGAAAATGTTTTCTTGTCATTAACTATAAACATTAGCTTCCTTTTCAAAACGAATATCAAGTACTGTGCTGGCTGGTTTGTATGTCACCTTGACACAGGCTAGAGTCATCAGAGATGAAGGAACCTCAATTAAGGAAATGCCCCCATAAGAGCCAGCTATAAGATCCCTGGAGGGCTAGAGAGATGGCTCAGAGGTTAAGAGCACTGGCTGCTCTTCCAGAGGTCCTGAGTTCAATTCCCAGAAACCACATGGTGGCTCACAACCATCCATTATGAGATCTGGTGCTCTCTTCTGGTGTGCAAAAGTAGAATGTTTTATACATAATAAATAAATAAATAAATAAATAAATAAATAAATAAATAAATAAAAATCTTTTTCAAAAAAGAGCCCTGGAACTGAAGTTGCAGATGGATATGGGATGCCATGTAGGTACTGGGAATCAAACCCAAATCCTCTGGAAGAACAGCCATCTCTCCAACCCTGGAAAAGACATTTGAGGCCTGGGGCTGGAGCTCAGTTGATAGAATGCATACTTAGCATTCATAGAGTCCTAAGTTTGAGCTCCAACACCACAGAAAACTGGGCAGGTTCAGAAGTCCCTAGTTATCACCAGGTGGTTGTTGCCAGGCCCAGTGACTCACACCTTTAATCCCACACTCGGGAGACAGAGGCAGGAGGCAGATGCTGTGAGTTTGAGGCCATCCTGTTCTACAGAGAGAGTTCCAGAACAGTCAGGGCTACACACAGAAACCCTCTCTCAAAAAAAAAAAAAAAAAAAAAAGATGACCAAGTTCCTGATTGTCGTTGACTGCAGAGCAAGTCTGAGGCAGATACCCTGAGCCAGATACCTGAGCTAAAGGAGGTGGTAGAGGTCGTTTTGAATACAACTCTTAAAGAGATAAAAGTTATTTCTTCCATGACTGTTACCAACATACTGTGGTTTAATTTCTTACCCTTGCTTCCTTCTTTGTTGAACAACTGGGAACTGTCCTTTGGGATTTAGTAACCATAATGGAATTGTAGTGATTGACATCAACACTGTCACATCACACTGGGAAACTCACATTTCATTTATTATTTATTTATTTATTTATTTTAGGGTTTATGTTGCCGACTCTCTCATCTCCAGTGCTGGAGAAGGACTATTTTCCAAGGTAGCAGTGGGACCCAATACTGTAATGTCTTTTTATAATGGAGTCCGAATTACACACCAAGAGGTAAGTGGAAAGAGGTGAACGTCGACCTAGCTGACTAAAGGGTTTAACTAAAGGCAGAAACAAACATGGGGAACCCTGGGTAAGGACATTGAGGTTGCTCTCTGGCCTCCCCAAATGTATTTGTGGCACATGCACCACCTCTCGCCTTTAAGACAAAGTCTTTAGCATATTTTAGAGCTTCATAAATGGCTCATCCTCATCCTGTAGCTGACTCCTCGGTGTCTGCACCCCCAGCACAATCACGGTCACACTTTTAATAAATATACAGGGCTCAGGCTCATTGCTGATATCTCACATCAGGTCTCCACATTGTCACTTATTCCTGTGGATAATAAGAGAACGTTCCACAAAATGTTCCAATTAGTCACACATTCAAAGCAACTGGGCAGGGGAAAGACAACAAAATGCTCAGGTGGAGCAGATGGCATCCACACAGGTGGCCGTACTTCACCAGCCCTCCAGAAGGCCCAAGACACTCAGCAGAGAAGGGTGGATTTGGGATAAGGGTGCATTACAGGTGGAGTGCCCCTTAACTGAAATGCTTGGAACCAAAAATGTTAGCAATCTGGTGTTTTTAGATGCTTGCATTTTTATAATCATCTTAGGAATGGGACCATAGTCTAAATGAAATTTAGTGTTTCCTGTGTACATAGCTGGGAGGCAATTAGTCTATATTTTTATTGTGTCTGCATTTTGCCTGTGACCTGTCATATGGGGTCAGGTGCGGCTTCTTCCAATCGTATATCAGCCTCGAAAAGTTTTGAATTTGGAAGCATTCTAGACTTTTAAATATTAAACCGTGCTTCTTCATTCATACATTTTGCAGATGAGAAAATGAAAACCTAAAGAGATTAAGCAATTTGCCCAAGATCACAAATGCAGTGAGATGGACAGTTCAAGTAAGGCTAGCATTTGCTGCTGTGTGATTCCTACACCCTTTGCACACAGTGAGGTTTAGATTCTGCTATACACCTAGTACAGCTTAAAGCAAACAACACTCCACACAGCCTATCAGTTATGTGGTTACATGATAGCTTGGGAATAATGAGACCTAAGGGGAACTTTCTCATGTTTGATACTGCTGCCTGTGGCAGCTACCCATTTTATTGACTGTCATGCATAAATGTAATGTATAGGAAGAAGGGTTGATTTATCTAGAAGTGTCCATCCTCTGAGCCACAGGCTACATGGGGCCAAGGATGTCTACAGACATAGCCTAACACAAAGTTGTAAGTTTATTGAAAACTTAAGAGAGATTGTTTTGTTTTATTTTTAAACTCGATTGTTTGGCTCACAAACATGAATTGTAGATGACAGTTGTGTCTCACTGACAGAAGGTTGAACATGCCTGCTACATTTACAAGTTCTACAAAAACTTGATCCTTTTTATAAGAGCCATTAGGCTATTCTGCTGACCTCCCAATGTCCAACCTGAAGAAGCCAATTGGTTATGCTATAGACCATGAGTCCTAGCATAGGTAGGACTCATAGCACGCTGGCTTGGAGACTGCCTCCTACTCACCCTGACTCCTCCAGTGAAGCAGAGGTGTGGGACTTTTTATAGAAAAAATTTTAAATACACTGATGGAACTGGGAGTTGTTGGTGTACACCTTTAATCCCAGCACTTAGGAGGCAGAGGCAGGTGGATCTCTGTGAGTTCGAGACCAGCCTGGTCTACAAGAGCTAGTTCCAGGACAGCCTCCAAAGCCACAGAGAAACCCTGCCTCGAAAAACTAAAAAACTAAAAAAAAAAAAAGAAAAGAAAAAGAAAAACATGATGGTTAGGCAGTGGTGCATGCCTTTAGTCCTAACACTCAGGAGGCAGAGACAAGCAGAACTCCAAGTTCCAGGCCAGCCTGTTTCTACAGAGGGAGTTCCAAGGCAGCCAGGACTACACAAAGAAACTCTGTCTCAGGGAATAAAACATTTATTTATTTGGAGGATCAAGAGTGGAGGTCAGAGGACAACTTCCAGGAGTCAGTTCTCTCCTCTGACCATGTGAATTCTGTGGACTGAACACTCAGACAGTCTGTCTTGGTAGTCAGCGCCTGAACGCACTGAGACATCTCAACAGCCTCTTCTTCATTTATTTTTAGTTCAAGTTTATCTGATATTTTTGTGTGTCTTTGTAAAGAATCAAAATCCTTTTCTTCTATATAAAATGAGGAAAATACAATAAGCAGTAAGTTGAGCTGTCTGGTTGCGCCATCCTTGTGTGGGAAGATGTCTTGGCTGGCTTTCATGTCTGCAGTGCTCAAACTATGAAGTGCTAAGATAAATGAGTTTGTGCCTCTGCTGTGCATTGAGCTTCTGTGAGAAAGGCCTTCTCTAGCACCACTTCCCTGTGTTCTGCAGGTCGACAGCAGAGATTGGGCCCTGAATGGGAACACTCTCTCCCTTGATGAGGAGACAGTCATTGATGTGCCTGAGCCCTATAACCACGTATCTAAGTACTGTGCCTCCTTGGGACACAAGGCGAATCACTCCTTTACTCCAAACTGCATCTATGACATGTAAGTAGGATGCTAGTGACTGGATGGATCTATGCCTAGGGGCCCCAGGACCCAGGAGGGCATGGGAAAAGTGGCCCATTTGCCATGAGCCTCAGCTTTGTCGTCTAAGGTTCAAGATCTAAACAGCCTGCTTTCTAGCTTTGAGATGAAAAGGTGATTTCAAAAGCAGAACTATCATAGAAATATGTTTTACTGCTGTCCTTATTTGCCCTTTTTTTTTCTCATTTAAAGATCGCATTGCAGGACTGGGGTGGGAAGGAGGAGTTATCATCCAAGTGTTTGCTGCACCAGCATGAAGACTTGCGTTCAGTCCCCACCCAGCACCTATATAAAAAGCTGAATGTGGGGAAGGGCACTTAGAATCTGAGCACTGAGGAAGCAGAAACAGAACGAAAGCCTGGGCCACTAATCAGGAAGTTCCAGGCCAATGAGAGACCCAGGCCCCAAAACAAGGTGGATGCTGTTTGAGGACCACACCTGAAGTTGGCCCTTAGCCTAGACACACACACACACACACACACACACACACACACACAATAGATATAGCAGCGTAGCATGGTCATAGAGCATCTCAACCCTGCTTCGTGCCATAGCTTCAGTCCTCTGCTGTGCAAGATCACACTCTGGGCATTTCATCTGAGACCTTGCCAGGATCTGGAGCTTGCTGGGAAATGTCCTGAGACTCGTCCTTGAGATGCCCTGGAAATGGTCCTGGCAATGACTAGCTCTCCTTGGCAGCCAATAATAAGTATTGGTGCTCCAGCTGCCTCTAAAGGGCTGGCTGAAATGGCAAAGGACATGTGTCATGTGAAATGAGACTGACACTGTGAAAGCTTCGGGGCTTTCACAGCTAGTGTGCATTTGGCTGACACTCATTCTCAGCTGTGCTGGCATAAACAATGGTCTCTTAATGCCTGTAACTAACCACCCTAAATACCACTCAGACCCTTCATTTGAATCAAGCCTGTCTGTGACTTCACTGCAAGGACAGCTCTTCTTCCAAACGCAATAGAGAACTGGAAACAAGAGAAGTTTTTGTTGTTCAAAATCAGTTTCTGCTCAGCAGGCTTTACTTTTGATTTTTCTGTTTGTTTTCTTTGTTGGTGGTGGTAGTAGGGTTTTTTGGTTGTTTACTTGCCTACTTGTTTGTTTGTTGGGGGGGTGGTCCGAGACAGGGTTTCTCTGTGTAGCCCTGACTGTCCTAGAACTCACTTTGTAGGCCAGGCTGGCCTCAAACTCATAGATCCTGCCTCCTGGGTGCTGGGATTAAAGGCATATGCCTCCACTGCCTGGCTGTTTTCTTTCTTTTGTTGTTAGTATTTGTTTTGCAAGCCCAGCATGGCCAAAACTCACTTATATGGGGTAGTGACTCCTTGAATAATAACCAAATGCATACTTCAGATCCAAGTTCCTATCATCTGTGTGTTTTCTCAAGTCACTGGCATTAGTATATGCATTAATGTAAGTGAAACAGCACTTCTTTATGCTGCTTGCGCGGAAGTCTGGCATGAAATGCCCAGTGGACAATAACACAAGTACTTCCCTACCTGTAAATATGGTAGCATGTCAACTAAGGTCCCACAGGTTTGGGGTCATTGCTACTTCTGTAGCCAAGGCCTCTCATCATTCTTTCTGGGTCCTGCTCTCCCTCCGTCCCCTCATCCCTTCCTTCTCTTCTTCCTTCCACGAGGGTTAGAGATTGAACCCAGGGCCTCACACTGCTAAACTCATACTCTGTCCATGTACCCTAGCCCTACTCTGGATGCCTTACATGTTTTGTCTCAGTCTGTCCTCCCAGGAATTCCCAGTCAGGCCTCAGCTCTGGAAGGAAAGTGGCCCAGTGCAGTGTGCACTGACTGCCCTGGGCAAGCCTTAACATCTGAAACCAAGTTCTTTCTTTTTATTCTGTCTACCCAAACTAATAATGTGCTGGGTGTGGTTATGCCCACCTGTAACCCCAGCTCCTGAGGCAGGAGGAGAATGAGTTCCTTAATCCCAGTGCTGGGAGGCAGAGGCAGGAGGATCTTGAGTTTGAGGCCAGACTGGTCACACAGAGAAACCCTGTCTTGAAAAAAAAATTTTAATTTAATTTAAAAATAAACAACAACAAAAAACACATCAAAATGAAAAGATGACAGGTGACAATGAACATGAGAATAAAGCTATAAGAACATTGGAAAAGAAGTCTTAAGCCCAAAATTTCAACATCAGATTCCCCTCCCTCACGCCAGTGGATGTTCCAGAAAGTTAATCAAAGCTCCATTTCAGGAGCATTATTTCATTTTCATACTGAAATCATATGATGCAAATTATAATGAAGCATGTCAGCTTAAAGACAAAATTCCCTGGCATGGTAGCTCAGGTCTTTAATCTTAGCCCTCAGGAGGCAGAGGCAGGTGAATCTCTCTGTGTTCAAAGCAAGCCTGGTTTACCTAGTGAGTTCCCAGCAAGCCAGAGCTACACAGTAATACACTTCTGTCTTAGTTAGGGTTTCTATTGCTGTGAAGAGACACCATGACCACAGCAACTCCTACAAAGGAAAACATTTCACTGGAGCTGGCTTACCGATCAGAGGTTTAGTTCCTTGTCATCATGGCAGAAAGCATGGCAGCATGCAGGCAGACATGGTGCTGGAGAGGTAGCTGAGAGTTCTACATTCATATCACAGGCAGCAGAAAAAAAGAATGACACTGGACCTGGCTTGGGCTTCTGAAACCCCACTGATGTACTTTCTCCAACAAGGCCACATCTCCCAGTAATGCCACTCCCTGTGAGCCTATGGGGGCCATTTTCATTCGAACTACCATGCCTGTTTATAGATAGATACACAGATAGAAGATAGATAGATAGATAGATAGATAGATAGATAGATAGATAGATAGATATACAGACAGACAGACAGACAGACACATACATGCATGTATAAGTACATACATACAGAATTGTGATCCTGTGGTGCTAGCAATCAAAATCAGGGCTTTTTACATGCCAGGCAAGTGCTCTACCACTAGCTATATCCTCAGCCAAAAGCCACAATAACCAAGAATTCCTGAGTGCATGGTCAGGACACTTACTTCCACAAACAGAGAAGACAGCCAAATGCTTAGCCCCATCAGGCCACAGAGACCGATATGGTTTAAAGCTGGCTCCTTCCCATTTGATGTGTCCTCTGTCTTACATTCGTCATGGGGATCTAAATGCAGACACGGTCTAGCAAAATGCCTCCACAGGTAAAGGCATTCACCAAACCTGAAGACCTGAGTTTGATCCCCAGGACCCACATAGTGGAATTTAAAACAGAATATTATATATCCGAGGTTGGCTTCAAACTCATTATGAAACCAAGGATAACCTGCATTTCTGATTCTCCTAGCCCACCTCCTAACATATACACCACCATGCCTGGTTTATGAAATACTGAGAGAGCCCAGGATCCCATGCATGCTAAGTCAATGCTCTACCAACTGAGCTACATCTCCAGCCTGCCTGGAGTGTTCTAACCCAGCAGATCTGGGGCTGGAGCTGAGACACTCCTCTTACAAGCTCCAGCTGAAGCTGATAGAGCTTTACCCATACTCTAAGAACACAGGAGTGATGCCTGTGTATATGGGTGAGATGTTCCCCTTCGCTCCTGAGGTCCTGTGTTGGCACTGTAATGACCTTTCTCATCTTGATGCTTAGGTTTGTCCACCCCCGTTTTGGGCCTATCAAGTGCATCCGCACCCTGCAAGCTGTGGAGGCTGAGGAAGAGCTGACCGTTGCTTATGGCTATGACCACAGCCCCCCAGGGAAGAGTGGTCCTGAAGCCCCTGAGTGGTACCAGGTGGAGCTGAAGGCCTTCCAGGCCACCCAGCAAAAGTGAAAGACCTGGCCCTGGGGTCCACAGACCTGGAATAGAAACTTGGATCTATGCACTACATTTATCTGACAATGGGACAACCAGGGACTGTTCATGCTGTGACATCACATCCTCTCACCCTGCGTTAGCAACGACTTTCTCGCGTACTAACTAGGTTTGACTGTATTACTCATACCAGATTTAAAATTAGCTAGCCTTGCAGCAACGCCCTACTGAGAGGTACTGTCGAACTGTAGACAGCATGATGTTCTTTGATGATTGAAGTCTAAATCTGGACCACGTTCAGAGATACCAAATGATTAGGCTGAAAAAGGGAAATGGGATTCTTCAGTCATTTTTCATCGATGGTTTTTTTTTTTTAATGATGTTTTTTCTATGGCTATTGCAAATGGTGTTCGATCACCCTTGCATGTTGCCACCTGCAGGGTTGGAAGGATTATTACATCTTTATATAAATGTAGGGTCATTTGCCTTTTAACCTTTGATCTGTATCTTGCAATAGAATGGCTTTGTTTTTGTTGTTACTCTTCTAGTGAATCAAAGCCCAGGCTTTTGAGTCTTTTCTTTAGCCTCACTCCCTATCTTAGCTATCCTTTACAAGAGAAAGCTTCCAAATGGATTTTGCATTCATAGCAGTGTACAGGTCTCTCTGGTTCTTTCTCTATCATTTCATTCTTATGTCCTGATATAAAGAACTGGCTCATAGGGCCAGACTGTTGTTATAGACTTATTATTCTCGCATGTAAACAAAGATATCTTTGCTTTCAGATGTGAGAAGAAATGAATTTACTTTGTTTGCATTAAGTTACAAAAGAGTTGTAAGATATACTTTCAGGAAGAAGAGAGGAAAATTAGTATTTCTAAGCAGTCATTGTGGCAATTTTGCAGTATATTCAGTAGTGCTGGCAATTTTTTCTCCTCTGGTACCCATTCATTGTACATAACCTAGTGCAGTCTGGCTTGTGACACAGCTCATGGAATTCAAAATATGATAGTCAATGTGCATTCCAAAACAGAATGCAGAATTCTCTTTAAAATCAGTGCCAGGAAGACAGACATGCTGATTACTAGGTGTAAATCAGATCTGTAGCTAAGCTTTTCACCACAGTGATCTCCAAGCACTTAACTGCTTCCAGGCTCTGTAAGCCACAAGTTCACACCTGTGCAGTTTCTATCAATAATAGCATATTGCCACCTCGTAAGCCATATGTAATCACAGCCACAGGAATACAGAGAAAAGCCCACTATTTTAGTTTAGCACATTAGATCTATTACCTAACTGGATTGCTCTGAATGAATTCTGGGGTTGGGGGACACCTCCCCCAAGGCGTCGCTCCATCACCAGAAAGCCTAGGGACAACAGTTGCTGAAGCCTGTCACTGTCAACAGTGCTACCTGAGAGGCCTGGGTGGGTTTAGGCTTTTGAGGGAGCTCAAAGTTCATAGAGATGCTTGCCAGGAGCAGGTAGAAATGGAGAGAGGGGATAGGTAGAGGGCAGTTTGCTCTTTTTGTCAGTTGCACATTGCTCTTAACAACAGCTTTCCCAAATGATCCCCATCAAACAGCCCCAGAATGGAGGACTCTGCCCTCAGCTATGATAGCCACACCCTGG
Source organism: Cricetulus griseus (assembly GCF_003668045.3). NCBI lineage: Eukaryota > Metazoa > Chordata > Mammalia > Rodentia > Cricetidae > Cricetulus > Cricetulus griseus. The sequence goes on from NW_023276806.1 coordinate 99,951,011, forward strand.
GCTCTCAAGCTTCCTGACACACCCAGCTTCAGTCTCTGCACTTAGGTGGTGGTACTTTCCAGGAGAGCTGGTCACATCACTGTTTGAAAGCTTAAGAAGATAATTCACTCAGGAGAAATATCCTCAGAACTTCTAAGGAGGTCTCCTGCAAAATGACTGAATCATTTTTAAACTACAAGTCAACCAGGATAGGATTGCTTCTATTCTGTAGAAAGAGACTGTTTAGTAAACTGTGACAGAAGGATGGGGTCTGTGGATTTGAATTCTGAGAGGTGCTTTCGTGTAAATGTGTCCAAAGAGAGTTGGCTGCCTTCGGGAAAAAGATGGCTTCCTACAGCTCCATCAGTCAGGTTGTTGGACTAGGTTGAGAGATGAGGCAGAGGGAGAGAGGTCAGGCCCCACCTTGGGTGGTGTGCCCACACCTGGAGACAGAACCTAGTCTCAGCTGCAGTGGGGGCTCAACTTGTATCTTAAAGGGCTACTCTAGCAATCTCATTCAAATGGAACTCAAAAACAAATTTTGGTGGCTTGAGGGTCAGCAAAATAGTTTAGCAGGTAAAGGTACTTGTTGCCAACCCTATGATCGAGTTTCATCTCTGCGACCTACATAGCAGAAGGAGGAATCCAACTCCTGAAAGCTGTCCTCTGCCACACAGAGTATGGCGTGCATGAACCCACACACACAAAAAAAATCTTTTTTAAAAATATATAGCAGGATTGAAGAACTGTGGCTGGCGAGCTAGCTAATCTACGTTTCACATTCCATACTGGAGGAAGACAGTCTGGGCTTCAAGCCCAGTGCTGTGTACGTGACCCTTAGACAAATCACAGGAAACAGTTCACACAGCTGAGCCTGCCTTCCTTTTCCCTGTATGTTTCCTTTGTCTTTCAGCTCTCTTACTTCTGCTATGTGAGAACCCTTGGAGTCTGCAGAATGGCAGCCCAGCTGACTGCTCTGCCTCTTTATGTCTTGAATTCCTCTCCTCTCTTGCTACACTGCCTTCGTGCTCATTCCAGTCATTCTTTTTGCCCCCTCCCCAAGACATCCGGCTTTGTCTCAAGTTGCAACTGTTAAAGGGAACGAAGAGTCATTGTGGAGGTAGAGAAGTCAGCAGGGTCCAGGTTGCTTAGAGAATTAACTACTGAGGGGGCTTGGGGTTTGTTTGTTCCTTGTTTGGCGCAAAGTGGAAAAGCCTCAGAATTCACCTTCTATTTCACATCTGTTGTAAAAGGAAATAGGAAGCAGGTAAATCTGGTCTTCCATCAGGATCAAAATCACAAACAGACATGATTGAGATTCTACGCGGTAGGGAAAAAAGAATTACCCTTCTGCTGTCTTCCAAACAGCTGGAGCCTGTGCACTCCCTGACGCCATGGTCTCCAAGGGATTCATTCAGAGCTATCTCAGTTCAACCCTGCATGACTTGATCCATCATTAGCATCTTTTCTATGATGAACTATTACCTTGTGTTAGACTTAGGAATAGGAACTAGTCTACAGAGCATGTCCTCTAGTGGGGCATCCATTCGAACTAACAAGCAGATGTAAGGATTGAATTTAGGACCCAAAAGAATAATGAGGCTAAAACATAACAGGTGGGGAGGACTTGAGTTTCTTAGTACCTATTCTTATTTTAACCTGCTTGATCCCAGATCTCCCCTAGCAACTAAGAAGGAAATATTTTGTCAAGACCTCTTTGAACCTGACTGGAACTAGAGTTCAGATTCATTACCCTTTGAGATTTATCACACTTGAAAAACTTTTTCCTTATCACAACATACACACACACACGCACACACACACAAGCATGCAAACTGACAAGGCCATATACAGCATTTAATTGTGACAATTAAAATTGCATTGAGCTGTATAGATATAGCTCAGTGGTCCAACATTTGCCTAGCAACTAGAGGCCCTGGATTACATCCCTAATACTGCAGGGGAGATCAATTATGAATACCTAATTAAAAGTTTGTCTTAGTGAGACAGTATGTGGCACTTTTATTAACCTTCACTTAATAGATTTAAAAAATATAAATTTCTCATTACAAAAATGCACTTAAAATCTTCCAAGAAAGTAAAAAATTCTGGATTTTATTTGTTCTCCAACAGCCACCTCAAGTTCTGTCTTCAGAGTAGTGATTTAGAATCCAGACATCTTTTGTTTTAGACAAACAAGCAAAACTATGTTGCAAGATGGATAGTTGTGATGTTTATTTGCTGCAGATCAAAGGTTCACAAAATATATTCAATTTTCAGGTACTTGAGGTACCTTGATTGATTCCCCAACACACACCTTGGATTTTTTTTTCCATTCAGAAATGTTAAGCCTTGGTGTCAGGGGGTTTTGTTTTGTTTTTGTTTTTTTGAGGGTTTCTTGTGGAGATTTTTGAGGGGTTTTTGTTTGTTTTGGGGTTTGGGTTTTTTTTGTTTTTTTTTTGGTTGTTTTCAAAAATACTAAATTTTAAAAGTTTTATTTGCCAAACGTGTGCATACATATTCAAAGCAATGAAACTATTTCAAGCCATACAGCCACAGGGGTGGAAACCCTTTTCACAAATTTTAATGTGTTTGTATGTAAATAGATGTTTGTATGAAATATTTTCATGGTAGAATGAATATATTTAAATGAAGTTGAATTATTCCAGTGCTATTTAAACACATGACAAAATTTTTGGTGAGAATTATCTGAGTCTATTGAGATATAATGCAGATCAATTTTCATTTTTAGAAATCAAAAGCCTACAAAGTCCTCTGATTGGCGACCACCTCCTGGCGGGGTGGTGTCTGATGTGAGGTAGGCTTCCCCAGTGCCTCAGCCGCTTTCTGGTGGTAAGTTCGGTGCTAATGGAGGTGTGTTTACCTTTTAGTGATTCCCTACAGGCCTCCCAGGGGCCTGAGAGCGAATCGAGGCATTAGAGACAACGGTGCAGTTATCGGAGCACAACAATTTCTTTGCAGGGCAACAGAATCAGAAACCAGACATGGCCGTGTGGACCTCAGAACTGGGTTTCCCGGCCACCTTCTCTCGCCACCCCTAACTGCCTAGTCACAATGTCAGGGAGGCTACCCTCAGTGGAGTTGGGGTCCAGACCCCGGGGTGGGACTTCACAGATTTACCAATGCTTTTTGCCTTCTGCCCTCCCTCTCCCAGAGAGGGCGGGCAGCCGCTGGTGGGGGGGCCATTCTCAGCACAGTCCGTATCCTGTCTCAGCTCTGGACCCAACTTCACCAGAGAGGGAGACTTCCGCGGATAATGGAAACCCTTGATTCCTGTCTGTGACTTTATGCGCAGTTGTTAAGTGTCATTTTAATATGAAGACCATTCATTCATGTACCTAAGACATGCCTCCCAACTCTTCTGATGCTACTGGAAAACAAGACAAAACAAAAAATCCTTTAACAGTGATATGCCACTCGAGTGCGTTCCCCAACCCGCCTTTGGCCCTGGATATAATGAAACAATAATCTGACAAATTTTCACTGTGTACACTAGCAATATGAACACTGAGCCAATGCATCCTATTCCTCTACTTGGTTTCCATAATTACCCTTGATACTACAGGGACTATGTATGTCATGCCTGGTGGTTGCATAAGAAAGTTACCAAGTTATATCCATGATTTGTAGCTCCCTTCTCCAAATGTTTTTCCTCCTGGGTTTTCTATGTTCTCTTTCCATCCAAAAATACATTTATTGGGTTGTGAGGTATGTTTACAGAATGGAAGCCAGGGGTTATGCTTTCCGGCCTTGATTGTAACCAAAAGTCAACCATATCACAGTTCAAAAAAAAAAAAAAAAAAAAAAAACCACCCATCTTTGGTCTTTTGTGGAATTTAAACTAAATCTATGAGCCTTATTCAATATCTATAATTCTATGATTTTTTTAATTATGGGAAATTAATGGAAGATGTTTACATGAGTAATGTTTGCCCTTACTGTGTTATGAATGAATTTTTTGTAGTGTGTCTGGGCGCATGTGCAAGAAAGTAGGAAAACTGTTTCTGAAACAAAACTTGACAAATATTTGTAATGAAAAGTAAACTTAAAGATTGCTATAATTGCGCTATAGAAACAATGCAAGTATTAAACAAAATACACAATCCTCTGTTGTCTTTTTTTTTTTTTTTTTTTTTGGTTGTCTAGGGAAGAAAAACAGCAAAAATGTCTATGGTGTGCCTACCTATTAAATTACTAAATGAAATTTACATTGGAATCTGTTTAGAAATCCTAGCGCAGTGATGGAGACATGACTCAGTGGTACTCATTCCATTAAGATCACTCACTGAAGCCAGGTGGTAGCCCAGGCCTTAAGTCCCAGCACTTGAGAGGCAAAAGCATGTAGATCTCTGAGTTCGAGACCAGCCTGGTCTACAGAGAGAATTCCAGGACAGCCAGGATTCCACAGAGATGACCCTGTCCCAGCATTAAGGAAGCAGAGGCAGATAGATCTCTGTGAGCTTGGGACCAGCCAGGGCTACACAGAGAAACCCTGTCTTGAAAAACCAAAACCAAACAAATGAAAATACCACACACTGCTCTTCCAGAGGACTGGAATTGCCAGCAACCGTGTCCGGTGGCTCACACCTGCCTATAACTCTAACTCCAAGGATTGTCATGACGGCCTCTTCTGGCCTCTGCAGGCTCATGCACTCATGTGTGCATAATCTCACATAGACACACACTTATACACATAATTAAAAATAAAATGAATCTTTAAAATAAAATCTTATTATGAGGACTGATTTAGATGGCTCAGCAGGTAAAAGTGCTTGCCACCAAGCATGGTGGCCTGAGTTCAATCCCTGGGACCCTCATGGTAGAAAGAAAACAACTAACTTCTACAAGTTGTCCTCTGACCTCCACATGTATTCCATGGTACAGACAACCCCTGCCAGTAATAATAAAATTTTAGTTTAAAAAAAAAATCATCACTCCCTGTTTCTTTCTATAAGAGCCTTGACTCTAGACTCCATCAGGTTGACAGCTGCAGCTGACTAGGACCCCCTTGATGACAGGTACTCAGAGATAAGTATCTTCCTGTGTGTGTAGGGCGTACTTTTAAGTAATCAATGGCAGAATATAAAACCATGGTCTCTAATTGTCCATCCAACTTCTCTTCAGCTATACACAGAGTAGGCCCGAGTCCACAGGAAGTGGGAAACAGGTCATTGACAAGCCAGGAGAAGCAAATGTGCACAGGTGGGTAGACCTGGGCAAAGGAGAAGGAATGAAGAGTTTGGGGAAAGGGTGAGCCTTGTAAGGGGGAGTCAGGGAAACCCTTACTTCCTGAGGGTAAAGACAAATCATGAATCACTATCCCAGGCTGGGGAGAGACATCCAGACCCCGATCCTGAAATAAGTGTGTGTGGACTTGCAGGAACCTCAGGAGTCAAAGCTGACAGCAGAGATGAATGAGCAGGAGTGGGAGTTAGGGTTTCTATTGCTGTGAATAGAACTGTGGCAACTCTTATAAAGGAAAGCATTTCACTGCAGTGGCTCACTTACAGTTCAGAGGTTCAGTCAATGATAATCATGGTGGGACATGGCAGCATGCAGGCAGACATGGTGCTGGAGAAGTACTTGAGAGTCTTACATCTTGACTCACAGGCAACAGGAAGTGGTCTGTCTCACTGGTTGTAGCTTGAGCATAGGAGATCTCAAAGCCCACCTCCACAGTGACACACTTCCTCCACAAGGCCACACTTCCCATTAGCGCCACTCCCTATGATGGTCATTTTCTTTCAAAACACCACAGATGCCCAGTGAGCAGCAGGTAATTGTGTTCCAAAGGACCTGGAGGTCCTGTCACAGATGAAAGAGTACCCAGAAAAACACCCAATAGAGTAAAGCTATGTTTGTCTTTGAAAACCAATTTTGTTCAACTGAGTGTATTACAGTTTCCAGAAATAGTCTTGTTTTGTTTGCTTGTTGGGAAAATATTTTAAATTACACTTACTTATTTACTGGGGGGTAGAGATGAGGCAAGCACGTCTGCGCCATGGCCTGTGCATGTGTGTGGAGGTCAGAGGACAACTTGAAGGAGTTAGTCTTCTCCTCCAATCAACCTCTCCAGGGATTGAACAGGCTGTCAGGATTGGCAACAAGTACCTTGACCCACTGAGCCGTCTTGCCAGCCTCCTTTTTAGTTTTGAGTCAGGGTCTGATGATGTTGCTCAGAGTGGCCTCAAACTGTGGGCGAGCCTCCTGCCTCCCAGGTTCTGGGATTACAAGCATGTATCACTATATGGGGCTCAGAAATGCTCTTGAAGCCATGGCTGCACTTTTCCTGAGACCTTCCTCCTATGTGCAACACTTTTGCTCCAGCACTGGTGTCAAGACTGGAGTAGGAATGGAGGCCCAGGTAGTAGTAGGAAGTAATGTTGAAGAGAGGCAGAATTTGAGGTGTGTCTTAAAGATTAACAGTAACAGTTATGAACTGTAGGGTTAGGCTTTTAAAATGCAGATTTGGGGCCAGGGAAATGGCTTAATAGGTGACAAACAAGATCACCGGAGTTCAGATCCCTACCACCCACATAAAACTGGTGTGGCCTCTACCTCAATGCTGATCTCAGTGTTCGGCAAGGAGCAGGGACAGGGTGGAGACAAGAGGATTACTTTGGGCTTGGTGGCCACCAGACCAGCTCCAGGTTCAGTGAGAAACCCTGTCCCTAGAATAAGGCAGAGAGTGATCTTATCCAATACCCTCCTCGGAGCCCTGACTCTGGGATGAGAGCAAGGGGAGGTATCCTCTGACTGTGTGGAGATGACTCAAGTTGTAGGCCCTGGGTGTGTTGATTTGCATGTGAAAGACCAGTTTAGGGTTTGCAGTTGTAGGAAATGAGTGCCCTGGCCAGCCAGAGCCTCCAGCGCCAGCCATGGGCTGTCCATCAAGACAAAGCTGAGCCGCAGGACTGGAAATGTAGCTCAGGGACAGCGCACTCACATCAACTGTTAGGTCCTGGGTTTGATCTCCAGAACCACAAATAAGTCACTGGGAAGAGAGTGAAGAGCAAGCCCTGTGGCTGGGGTCTGAAAACTACAGTTAGTGGAAGTGTCTCCCACCTGATGACTACTCTCGCAAGAATAGCCTTCGCCCTCAGCTTTTCTCTGTGGCTTAGCTCCCCCTTGTGGTGAGGATTTATTCTCATGTTTCTGGCAATAAGACAAAACAATGACTTACTTCTGCTGTACCTTGAGAAGAAACACAAAGGCCAGGCAAGTACCACTTGGGAAGCAGAGGCTAGAAAATCAGCAATTCAAGATCATCCTGGGCTACACTCTTGAGTTCAAGGCTAGTATTCGGTACATAAGACCTTTTCTCAAAAAACCAAAAGTAGAGGAAGAGGAGAAAGAAGTCTGCCGGGGTTAGGGTATAGCTGAGTGCCAGGACAAGTGCTCAACATGTGTGAGGCCCTGGATTTCATCCCCAGCAACACACACACACACACACACACACACACACACACACACGCACGCACGCACGCACGCACGCACGCACGCACGCACGCAGACATCACAAACAATAAAAACAAGTGAGTTCTAGTACAGCCAGGGATACATAGACCCTGTCTCAAATAAATAAATAAAAATAAAAAATAGGGACTGGAGAGATGACTCAAAGGTTAAAAGCACTAGCTGCTCTTCCAGAGGTCCTGAGTTCAATTCCCAGCAACCACATGGTCGCTCCTAACCATCTATAATGAGATCTGATGCCCTCTTCTGTCGTGCAGGCATACATGCAGACAGAACACTGTATACATAAATAAAATCTTTAAATAAAAACAAAAACAGTATTCCAGTCTGTCATTTGAGTGGAATATATACTAGAGGGAGTAGCAGCCACCCCTTAGCAACTAAAAATTCCTAAAAGAGACTTGCTTATATATTTATAGTATTATGAATGACACATGACATATTAAAATTACATTCAGCCTATGTGCATCTATCAACATATGCTTATGTATGTGTACATGTGTGTGCACAAGAACTCTTAGATAGGTAATGGCTATAGCACCGACAGAATGTGGCATACAGTCAGAAAACTGACAGCAATCAATCACTATTTCAAATATCATGCACTTGCCCTTGACACAGCCACCATGAAACATCAGATATGAGACTCAGAGCCTCTGATCAGGAGAAATAAAATCCAGCACAAGGAGGGGAGGGGGAGCATCATGGAAATGCAGTTGGTTTTTCAGAAGTCTCCACGATTGTTCTGAGCACCTCAGCCACCACCTCTGTACCTTATCAATCACTGACAACATTCCTGAGTTCACTCTCCAACTTCAGTAGAGTCAATAACTTTACATAAGGGTTTGTTAAGTGTAGCGCCTCTCAATCTCTAGTCTCAGAGAGCCCACAGCTGCATGGAGTTGTCTGGGCGGGACCCCAGCCCCCCCCCAAAAAAAAAACGAAAATCCCAGAGCTCTGCCTTGCTATGGAGTCCAATAATTGATGTTCATGGTAGTGTTCCCGAGTAATTAACAAAAGATTAAAAGTAAACAGAAATGATGGCGGTGACTGTCTTGAAACTGCTCCCTGGGGCCCTATTAAGATCCAAGCAGCGATATCTGATGTCATCAGAGAACAAGAAGGACAGGATTGGAACTTTCTTTAAGATAATACAGTGGGAGAAGTAGCTGAGGCATAGATAAAACCAGACTGGCCATATGTGGAAGCTGAGAGATGGGCACAAGGGAGTTCATTATATTATAATGCCTGATTTTATGTTTTCAAATCTGGAACTTAAAAAACCATAAAACAATTTTAAGACTCCCAAAGGTTATTAACTATAAACATATCAAGTGCAAAAATCACTGAACTTGATTGAGGCAAACATTACCTGTCATAATTCTATCTGACCAATTGCCTTTCTTAAGTTTCTTGGGCCTGGTGGCATCTAATCCCTATTGTGAAATGGATGAGTCAGGTTTCATTAAATGTTTCACTGATATCAGAGAACCCTACGATCTGATTCATGCTCATTAGGCTGCTCTCTGGCTGTCACCCTGCCTTTGGGGGATAGTGTTAGATGTGTTTCCCCAGCTCCTTGGTCCCTGTAGCAGTCACATTTTTCACTGTCTGTGACTACACTGGAATTCTGGTTCTGAACATTGGTCTTACGAGTTTGGTTAATAGATCTGTCCTCAAAGGTAGAGCTATTCATAGCATGCAGACAAAACATCCAGGTTCTAGGGGACTGGAGAGATGGCTCAGTGGTTAGGAGCATTTACTGCTCTTCCAGAGGGCCTGAGTTCAATTCCCAGCACCCACATCAGGCAGTTCACAAATGCCTGTAACTCCAGCTCCAAGGGACCTGACACCTTTTTCTGGCTTTCAAACACACACACACACACACACACACACACACGCCATGTTTGTGTGTGTGTGTGTGTGTGTGTGTGTGTGTGTGTGTGTGTGTGTGGTATACACACATCTGAATAAAAAATAAATAAATGAGGAGGAGAAGGAGGAGGAAGAGAGTCATCTATGTTCCATGCCTTTGGCCAAGAAAGATTTTCTGAGATGATAAACATCTCTACTCTTACCTTCCCCACACACACACCCTGTTCCTCTCACTATGCTCCTGCCTTCATTATCTCATATTTGACAGGCCACGACACCTGCTCATCTCCCCCAGTGTTGTTCTCCACACAGCTTCTCCCTCCCCACCCTCTGCACTCAGTACCATGTCCTCATGAGAGATGCCTTCCAGGACATAGGTATCCTCCACTGGCCCACTCCATTATTGCCAGTTTGTTTTCCCTTATTCCTAGCTGGACGCCTTCTGCTGCTGTGATACATGAAACGCTGAGCTACAGCATTTGCTTGCTCACTAGAATTCATTAGCTCTTTGTATGGTGCCTAAAACCCTGGAGATTCTCACTCGATACTGACTGAAACCATGAATGGGCCTTTCCTGGGAATCTTCACTTGTAGTGATTGTTCTTTAGTGAAGGAAACACGGGCCTAAACTGTAGTGCACAGCAGGAATAATGAGTGTGAATGCAGACACACAGAGTGGTTGGATGACTCCCAGCAAGAGGTAATCAGGGGAGCCAAAGTGGCAAAAATCAATCAATCGATTAATCAATCAATCGATCGATACATCAGGAGAGCAATTGAGATGGGAATGGAAGTACTAGGTAGTGGGAAGTGCTGGGCCATCATTCTATGAACTACTGTGGTAAACATCTGGTCTAGGACAATAAAGCAATGTTAGGAGGACAGCCTTGTGGAGTCAGCTCTCTCTTTCAACCTTCAGTGCAAAGCTGTCCTCTGACTGCCACAGACTCACCCTGGTGCATGTCCACAGACACACACACACACACACACACACACACACACACACACACACTCACACTCACACACACACATACATTCACACACACACACATTCACACACAAACACCATATACACACACACACACACTCACACACACACCATACACACATCCGACCTCCACATGCTCACCCAGGAGCATGTCCACAGACACACAAACATACACACACACACACACACACACCATAAACACATCTGGCCTCCACACACCCTGGCATATGTACACACACATACACACCATACATACACAATAATAATCATGATGAGGGATAAAATTATTACAAAGAAACAAGATAAGAGTTTTAAAAAATGCGTAGGAAGCTGGGCATGGTGGTGCACACCTTTAATCTCAGCAGAGACAGGAGGAGCTCTATGAGTTCAAGGCTAGCCTAGTCTACATAGTGACTTCCAGGACAACCAGGGCTACACAGAGAAACCCTGTCTCAAAAAAAAAATTAAAAAAAAATAAAAAAAAATTAAAAAAACATAGGAAGCTGCATACACATGGTGGCACAGAGCTGTAATGCCAGCATTCAGGAAACTGAGGCAGAAGGACTGGGAGATTGAGGTTAGCCTGGACTATATAGGAAGACCCTTTTTCAAAAATACAAATATCAAATGTATGGGAATTGGGAAGGATGTTAAAGCTATTAATACTTGTAAATTATATGGTTACTAATATACAGTACCATAAAGAATGGACAAGTAAATTTTCAGAATTAATAAATGTTTCAGGAGCTGGAGAGATGGCTCAGCGGTTAAGAGCAGCACTGACTGGCTGCTCTTCCAGAGGTCCTGAGTTCAATTCCCAGCAACCGCATGGTGGCTCACAGCCATCTGTAATGAAATCTGATGCCCTCTTCTGGTATGGATGAAAACAAAGCATTCATATACATAAAATAGACAAATAAATGAATTTTTTAAAAAAAATGTTCCATTTAGCTCCTTGGTACTGTATCAAAATGCTAAAGCCAATTCTACTTCCATACATTGGCAACAAGCAATTGAAAAATTAAAAATCACCGGACAGTGGTAACACTTACCTTTAATCCCAGCACTTGGGAAACAGAGGCAGGCAGATCTCTGTGAATTTGAGGCCAGCCTAGTCTACAGAGCTAGTTCCAGGACAGCTAGAGCTTTTACACAGAGAATCCTGTCTCAAAAAAAAAAAAAAAAGATACTTAAAAAAAGCTAAATAAATAGATTTTGACATTCTTGGGCTGAAGGATCTAACTTTATTATCATGCACCCATGCTATTATAAATCTTTTCTTAAAATTTTATTTATTTATTTGCCTCTGTGGGCTGGCATGGGTAAAGGCATTTGCCATGCAAGCCTGACTTTTAAAATACTTTTGCCTCTAAAATAATTTAGTTACAAGTAAACCTTTTCATTTGTAGTCAGTTTCAGCTGGGCGTTGGTGGCGCACGCCTTAATCCCAGCACTTGTGAGGCAGACAGGTGGATCTCTGTGAGATCAAGACCAGCCTGGTCTCCAGAGCGAGTGCCAGGATAGGCTCCAAAGCTACACAGAGAAACCCTGTCTCGAAAAAAAAAATTGTAGTCAGTTTCTTAGCATGCACGATGGATACTTGTCAATCTTTTGAAAAGGGATAATGTAATGTGCCATTCTCTGTCTCTAAATATAATCACTATTTTCATGAATACTAGCTTTCTTGTGGTCTATCACTAAGCTACATATTCCCAACATACTGTATCCTAAGGGTATACTAACATTTATCAATTAATAATGTCAGTGTGAATTTTAGCTTATAGATATTTAGTTAAATCCTTAGTTTCTTATATTCACTTTATTTTCATATTCATATTTTGGGGTCAATCCTTTTTGTTTTCTTCTGAGTCATCAACATTTTCATAGGCCATCTGAAAGCTCCTTGGTCTTTCAAAACTAATGATTAAAGAGGCCTTGTAGAGGTCAGGAGTGAGAAGGCAGCTCAGTGCAAAAATAGACACCAGCTGGAGGCCAGAGCCACCTCCTCCATCAGGCAGCTGCTAGCCACAAGCTCCAAAACTGAACCAAAGAGGAAGTGAGATGATCTGAGGCCGTGAAGACAGGGAAGAGAGAAGCAGGGCCAGAAAGCTAAAGTTCTCTCCAGCTGGGCCTGGAGAGATGGCTCAGTGGCTAAGAGTGCTGACAGCTCTTCCAGAGGACCCAGGTTCAATTCCCAGCAGCCACATGACAGCTCACAAGTGTCTGTAATTCCAGGATCCGACACCCTCCCATAAACATACATGCAAGCAAAACACCAATGAAAATAAATTAGTTTTGGTGGGCATATCTGTGAGAAGTTAGCAGGGCCTCTCCAGAGCCCACCCCTCTGTCCTCTGTCCTGGGCAGAAATAGTTGTCTAGACCCACACTGCACAGCTCAATGCCTGCCTCCCTCTCTGGTTCTTCTGTCTCACTTGCTGCAGAGGCTGAAGCTGGAGGTGCATGAGTTCAAGACCTACCTTGACTACAGAGTGTGTTCAGGTTAGCCTGAGCAACTCAGTGAGCTCCTGCTTTGAAATATAAAATTAAAAATTATAAGGGGCTGGAGAGATGGCTCAGAGGTTAAGAGCACTGCCTGCTCTTCCAGGGGTCATGAGTTCAATTCCCAGCACCCACATGATGGCTCACAACCATCTGTAATGAGATCTGGTGCCCTCCTCTGACCTCCAAGGATGGATGCAGGCAGAACACTGTACACATAATAAATAAAAATCTTTAAAAAAAATTTAAAGAAGAAGAGTACTGGATATGTAGACAGCTCTACATTAAAGTGCTCACCTTAGGATGTGTTTATGTAAGAAATGACCTTATGAGTTACAGAAGAACGAAATTCCATTTATGTGTCTGAGAGACTTTAATTAATAAAGGTCAGCCCAATAAAGAATAAGAATCTTGAGAATTACAGAGGCAGGTAGGGTACCTGTCTCCAGACAAGAAGGCCGAGGCTGAGAACAACATCCACTGGGATCTCACAGAGATTTAACAAGCAGAAGAGGCCCTTGCTGGTTGTCGAAATACATGTAAGAAGGTGAAGAAATTAGTTTATTCTCATTCCCTTTCCTTCTGAGACAGGGTCTTATCATGTAGCCCATGCTAGCCTCACACTTGCTTGTTCTCCCTCAGCCTTCTGAGTGTTGAGGTTTTGGGTGTGTAAGCCATGCCCCCCTCCATCACCTTCTAAAAGGAAGGGATGCTACTACCTCACTCAGCTTAGCAGAGAAGTCAACAGCAGAATGCATCTGTGTTCGCTTTTCCTGTAATGAAACTCTCGGAAGGCACATGTTCCCAGAAAAATCCCAAGGCAATAAAGCCAGAGAGCATCATGCTGGGCAGAAATTGCTCATTTTCACAAAGCGTGATTCAACCATCACATCGGGAAACACTTCCTCTTGTAAAGCCCTTGGAGCTAAATTGGTAGAGTCAAGAGGAACCATTTAAGGAGTGATTTTTGAATGTCAAATGCTTTGGGGAGAAAGGATGATTGTGTGGCAATCAAATGCAGGATACTGGCCTCAACATGTGGGAACTGTTACAATCAAGGCTATTACAAACAGAATCAACAAGACCGCTTCTCCTTCCCACCACGAAGAGCCAGGGGAGGTATTTGATACGAACCTGCAAGCAGAAGCCCTTGACTGTGCCTCCCACTGTGAGAAGGCACAGTGCCACAAGGCCACAGCATCACAAGGCTACAGAGTCACAGGTCGCATAGCTGTAAGCTAAAAAGACAGCACCTGAAAAGACTGGTTTACAAACCACTAGCAATGCTGTTTGTCCAGGGTCTTCAAACTCTTCAGGTCACATATTCTCAGCAAGATGGCTATGAGTAATGGTGCTTGCTGCCAAGCCTGGAGAACTGAGTTCAATTCCAGGAACACACATCATAGAGAATTGAATTCCCAAAAGTTATCCTCTGACTTCTACGTGTGCCCATACTCAATACACACTGTCCAAGTTTGCTTTCTGTTGCTATAACCAAAAGGACATGGGGAGGAAAGGGTTCCTTTGGCTTACACATCCCCATCACTCTTGATCCTTGAGGGCAGTGAAGGTAGGAACTGAAGCAGAGGCTGTTAAGGAATGCTGCTTACTGGTTTGCCATGCATGGCTTCCTCAGTTTATATCCGTCTCAAGCCAGGCTTAGCCCTGTTTCTGAGTTTTCTATTACAGCATAAGCTATGCAAAAGTGTCTTTACTGGAATTCATTTGCTGGATTGGCCTCTCTCCCAGCGTGCTCATGCACACTAATTAGGTGTCACATTTTTCTTTTTAACAAATGGGTCCAGAGTCTAATGCAAGTCTAAATTTGGAAGGATTTTCAACAAGATAGATAATTCTAACTTTTAATATGCCAAGATCAACCTGGGTACATTTTTCGACATAGCATAGACTTCAGATACAAAAGCACATCAGACCAGACCTCCCTGAGGAAGGGATGGCTTAAGTGTTTGTTTGCTTGTTTTTCCTTCTTTTCATTTCTTTTTTTTTTTCCAAGACAGGGTTTCTCTGTGTAGTACTGGCTGTCCCAGAACTCACTCTTTAGACCAGGCTGGCCTCGAACTCACAGAGATCCATCGGCCTCTGCCTCTGCCTCCTGAGTGCTGGGATTAAAGGTGTGCAGGTGTGTGCCACAACCAACTGACTAGGTGTTTTGTTTTATCCATCAAAAGGTAAATGGATAAAGGAAATGTGATGCAGGGCCATGGAATTCTATTCAACCGTAAAGCACTCAGACCCTAAATGGGACATCTCTATCACAACCCCTCCCCTTGGTATTCAGGGGGCATCTCAGAAAATGAGGCGGAAGACTATAAGGGCCAGAGCCAGAGGAGGGCTACTTCAACAGTGTTCCACAGGCTGTCATGCACATGAACTCACAGTAACTGTGATTGCATACTTAAGGTCAAGCTACCCAGAATTCCAGCATAGATTCAAGAAGGGTTCACAAAAACCATCTGTAGCTGAGGCACTATTGGCAATTGATGCATGGAGAGGAATGGGAATCGGTTTTCTTTGAATGTGGCCCCTGAGAGGCCTATGCACATATTGGCAGCAATAGCTACACTTAGTGGGCTTAAAAAAGACTACATAGGGGCTGGAGGGATGGCTCAGCAGCTAAGAGTACTTGCTGTTCTTTCAGAAGACCTGGGTTCAGCTCCCAACAGTCACCTGCTGGCTCACACACACACAAAAAAAGAGTACATGAAATAGGAAGGGAAAAGCATTAGGAAGGATACAATAAGTATTTTTTTAAAAAAAAGAATGTAGTGCTATAGGGATGGCTCAGTGGTTAAGAGCACTGGCTGTTCTTTAAAACAATTGCAGTTCAATTCCCGGTACCCACATGGTAGCTCACAAGTGCCTGAAACTCCAGTTTCAGGGGACCCAACAACCTCTTCTGGCCTTCTCAGTCATCAGACATACACATGGTACACCAACATACATGCAGGCAAAACACCCACATACATACATACATACATACATACATACATACATACATACATACATACATCATATATACATCCTATCTTTTTTTAAGTAAAATAACATTTACAAGACAATATGTGGAACTAGGGATATTATGCTGAGGGAAGTAAGCCAGACTCAGAAAGACAAATACCTCATGTCTTCTCTCACATGAGGATCCTTGATTTAAAAGTGTGTGTGTATGTGTGTGTGTATACACATTAAAATATATGTGGGTCAGGAAACCAAAAGGGGGCCCAGATGGGGAAGAACCTTAAGGGTGATGGCAGGAAAAGGAGAGAGAGAGAGAGACAGAGAGAGAGAGAGAGACAGAGAGACAGAGAGACAGAGAGACAGAGAGACAGAGAGACAGAGAGACAGAGAGACAGTGACAGAGAGAATATGTGTAGAAATATGTGTAGAAGCCAGGCGGTGGTAGCACACACCTTTAGTCCCAGCACTCAGAAGGCAGAAGTAGGCAGATTTATGTGAGTTTGAGGCCTAATCTACAGATCAAGTGACAGTCAGAGCTGTTACACAGAGAAACCCTGTCTCAAAAAACAACAACAAAAAAAGAACCATTAAGGTAACATACTCCTTGGTATAAGTGCACTCTGCAGAAGCATGGCATAGCTTTCCCCTTCACAAGGCTTTTAATTGGCTCTAGCATGGCACAGATGAGACCACTGTGAGCAGTAACTATCCACAGTCCCCGTGTGGAAATGTTAAAAGGCCACCGTTTATGCCTGGCCTCCCAATCTGATAGAGTTTACCCCCATAAGCCAGAGGAAGCTGTTCCAACTGCTCTTCAGAGAGACATTTGTGCCTACTTAGAAGTGGCAATAGGACCATGAAGATTTGCCTTGAGCCACTTTTCCAGTTACAGTACAAGAAGTCTGCCTGACTTGAAACTGCCACATGGAGAGGGTATAAATGACAAGGAAAGCCAACCTTGAGAGAATGGCTGCAATCACCCCAGATGTCCTACCTTTCCATACTACCCTTCAGGTGATAATGTCCTGGACACCCAAACCGAAAATGCCTAGCTGAACAGCTTGCTATCCCTCCCCCACCACAACTGAGGGACAATACATAATTGTTTTATCAACTAAGTTTCTAGGAAATTTGCTATGCAACAATAGATATGACATATATATTAAGTCATTTAATTGTCACAATAACCCCAAGAGTTGCTGTCAGTCTCTTTTCTAAAATGAAGAGATGCTGGCTGTGGTGGTTCACACCTTTGATCCCAGCACTCGGGAGGCAGAAGCAGGAGGATCTCTGTGAATTCAAGACCAGCCTGGTCTACAGAGTGAGTTCCAGGACAGCCAGGTCAACACAAAGAAACCCTGTCTCGAAAAACAAAAAAAATAAAATAAAATGAGGAGACTGGAGGCAGTGAGAGTGGTATAGCTCAGCAGGTGTACTGTGCAAACCTGGAAGCCTAACTTTGGTCACTGGAACTCATAAATGTGGAAGGAGAAAACTGACTGATTCTACAGGGCTGTTGTCCTCTGACCACCATACCACTCCGCAGTACACATACACACATGCCCAGTGATAACAAACAAGATTAGAAACCACACAAGCAAGGCCAAGAGCTAGCAGAGCTCTAGGTATCAAGGCAGACAGGAAACACAGGACAATCAGCTCAGTTCTGTGGTCTCTCAGGTCACATGCACTGGGCTGACACACGCATGATTCCTTAGCAAAATGTGTCCAGCTTGACAAATATTGACATATTTAGATGGAAGAACTAGAAATGTGGACAGAGAGTCATGTAAATATGTTGGCAGGTATGCTGGCCAGGGGGGTGAAGGTGAATGAGGCTGAAAATCTGCCTACCACGAGCAAGGCATGGGCTTCTGCCCTCAACACTCTAAAATAAGTAAAACAATAATCCCAAATATTAAAATAGCGATTTTTCTCTACACAGATACACGCGTCTGCTGGTCTGTGCTCATGATATTCAATACAATAAATTATAGGTCAACTGTGAGGGTATGCAGGCAGGGACATGGTAACAGGCGAATGGATCTCTTGGGCAGCACAATGTTAAAGGCTTTAGTACTTGGCAGCAACTCTGGGGACATGTTGATGACAGGCCCTAGATGTCACCGGTGCTGAGGAGAGCAGTAGTGACAAGTGAATATTCTCTTGGATGCTGCTGTTCTTGTGTTTGTCACATCTACTTCTTTCCTGGGTCCACCTAATGATTATGAAAGCTACCCCAAATCCTCTAAGTCCTGTCCTTTTTATTTTATGTATTTATTGTGTTGGGCACAGGGTATTGAACCTAGGACTTCAAGCATCCTAGGCAAGTGGCATACCGTGGCACAGTACTATCAACCTTCTAGATTTTGGTTTTGTTTCGTTTTTCGTTTTTCGAGACAGGGTTTCTATGTGGCTTTGGAGGCTGTCCTGGAACTAGCTCTTGTAGACCAGGCTGGTCTCGAACTCACAGAGATCAGCCTGCCTCTGCCTCCCGAGTGCTGTGAATAAAGGCATATGCCACCAATGTCTGGCTAACCTTCTAGATTTTTATTAATCATTCATTCACTCATTCAGTTTTGAGACAGAATCGCAACCCAGGCTGGTCTCAGCTCACTGTGTAGGCGAGAATGACCTTTAAATTCTGATCCTCCTGCCTCCATCTCCCTAGTGCCAGGATTATAGGTGTACAGTGCATTCTGCCAGTGTCTCAGTTGGAGCTTTGTCTTCTAGGCTATTACAGTAAGTCAATTGTCACCATGACCTCATTTCCACATACCCTTCATTGCCACAGAATTCCCAGCATACACATGACCACGTCCCTACCCT
Organism: Cricetulus griseus; assembly: GCF_003668045.3. Taxonomy (NCBI): domain Eukaryota; kingdom Metazoa; phylum Chordata; class Mammalia; order Rodentia; family Cricetidae; genus Cricetulus; species Cricetulus griseus. The sequence goes on from NW_023276806.1 coordinate 99,969,659, forward strand.
GCTAAACGGTCTCATTTATTACCCATTTACAGTAAAGCTCAAATGGTTTGTGAGGTTGTCACAACTACTCCTTTTCTTACTCCCTTAACCCCAAATTCCTTCTCTCCTGAAATGTGAATGCTGCCTTATTTGTTTATTTATTTTTTCATCTTAAGATGATAGGCATGGGCAAGCATCTGATTGGCCAGGCTGATCAACAGTCCATTCTAGAAACTGCTTGACAGTTTATTTCTGTCTACATAGTTGCAGTATCCAGCATCAGAAATGGTCAGTGACCACAATTTCCTCTCTACTGAGCCAGAAAAATGGAGAACATTCAGTGTGAATCTCAGTCAGAAAGTCAAGGTCAACCTCAACTTCCCTGTGAGTCCAAGGGGAGGACTCATATTCCTACAAACTCCTTCTGAAATGCTTTTCACTTTTTTTCCCTTTGTAATTTTTGTTTTTTAGGTAGGCTCTCTTGTAGTCTAGGTTGGCATTGAACTCACTAAGTTGCCAACCATAACACTGAACTCCTGATCTTCCTGCTCCTATCGCCAGAGAAGTGGGATTCCAGAGTGCTGGCACTCCAACCCAGGGCTCTGAGCACATTAGGCAAGCATTCTGCCAACTATATCAGGGCCTGGTTTAGATTGTTTGATACCTGTACCCAACAGTCCTGGACCACTGCACAAAATCCAACTCCTCGAGCCATCATCTGGGTGCTTCTTCCCCTTAGAAAATACTTCATGCGGGCCTCAGAATGCTTCACACTACTCCACTCTGTATACCGCCCTCTGGTATATGCTTATCCAATCAATCACACTTACCTCACTGTGATGGCAGTCCTACTTACCTATTTCAAGATGTTTTCTGAAAATATCTCTTGCCTTCAAAGAGACTGAACTTTTATTAGACTTGGAAGCCAAGTTAATAATATACCTGGAGGCCATTTAAGACTATGTGCTTTGCCAGGCAGTGGTGGGCACACCTTTAATCCTGGTACTTTCAAGGCAGAGGCAGGTGCATCTCTGTGGTTCAAGGCCAGCCTGGTCTACAAAGCAAGCTCTAGGACAGCAAGGGCTTTTACACAGAGAAATCTTGTCTTGAAAAAATAAATAAATAAAACGACTATGTGCTTCACCTGCTGTCCTACTGTGTGCTTAGCCTGTTTAATCTGCCTTTAAGAGAACAATGTAACCAATCTTTTTTTCTTAAGATTTGTTTATTTATTATGTACACAGTATTCTGACTACACACTCAAAGAGGGCACCAGATCTTATTATCTGCCAAGGGCTGCCATGTGGTTGCTTGGAAGCCAAGTTAATAATATACCTGGAGGCCATTTAAGACTATGTGCTTTGCCAGGCAGTGGTGGTGCACACCTTTAATCCTGGCACCTGCCTCTGCCTCAGAATCTCTGCAAGAGCAGCCAGTGCTCCAACACAATGTAACCACTCTTAATATGCTTTGGATTTTCCATGCAATCAGCTTTTACAACCTAGCAACCTAGCTTTACTCTTAAAAATTATGTACTCTTCCATGAACCAGAGTAGAGTGTGTGTGTGTGTGTGTGTGTGTGTGTGTGTGTGTGTGTGTGTGTTTACTGAAAGTAGCCAGTGGGTTGAAAGTAACCTTAAGGGCTAGAGAGATGGCTCAGGGGTTAAGAGCACTGACTGTTCTTCCAGAGGTCCTGCGTTCAATTCCCAGCAACCACTTGGTGGCTAACAACCATCTGTAAAGGGATCTGGTGCCCTCTTCTGGCCTGCACTGTATACATGATAAATAAATAAATCTTAAAAAAAAAAAAAAGAAAGTAACCTTAAACAAAACGAATATCACCATAAATGTTAGAAGCAAGTGATATCGGTTGATAACATGTGTGAGGTTTTGAGTGTTCTTGTGGGTCAGCTGAGGTCAGTGGTTTCTTCCCATGTAAACCTGTTGAAGAGTTCTGTAAAGAAACCCTCATTTCTTCCCCATACTATGCTTCCTGTGCTGGTCAATAAATACAGAACAAAGCCCTTTGCTAGGACAGGTTTAACACACAGGAAACACAGGGCAGGCAATGGGGATAGATCAGACACACAACACAAGGGCTACAGACAGGTCAGAAACCACCAACTACAGATGGAAGACACCAGGAGAGAAATGGGGAATTCATATTTGTGCTTTCTCTTGGTCAAACTATTACAAGAGGAAGCTTGATTTGTTCCTAAGTGTGACATCCATGCACTTACCTATTATTGTGTGTGTGTGTGTGTGTGTGTGTGTGTGTGTGTGTATGCCATGTGTATGCAAGTGCCTGTGGAGCCCAGAAGGTATCATATCACCTGGAGCTGTAGTTAAAGGTGGTTGTGAGACACCCAGCACTCTTAACCACTGAGCCATCTCCCTAGTCCCTTATGTACATTTTAAACTCTTCAAAGACCATCCTATTTGTTCATGTAACTCCACAGCCTACCACCACTGGAGAACACATAGCTGGAATTTGGTAAACAATGGATAGATAAGATTAGTTCAGTACACCAAGTAAATTAGCATATGCTAGTTCTAGCAAATCTAGAAGGACATGGCCAATTGATGACCAAGAAGTTAAGTCCCCCGTAACCATGCTGGGTGCCTGAGGCATCTATAACTACAGCTCCAGGTGATCTGACCCTGTCTTCTGGGCTGCAGACACCTGCATATACGTGTCTGAAGGATGTGGCCAACTGATGAACCCAGTAACTGATGAAGACAGCTGTCTCTGGATGCAGTCCAGCATTCAAACACAAGAGTAACTTAATGCAGCTGACCAGCAGGAAGCAGTATCCACTGAAAAGCCACCACTGCACTCTCCAAGGGGTCCAGGTTAGTCTTGTGCCTGAGACAAACTCTTCTTTCTCCATCTCAAGTAATTGTTCACTCTGCTAAAAACATACCAGCCATTTTTAGAGCTTGGTCTGTCTGCACCAAGTATTCTTGAGAACCTGATGGGAGAAGTCCTTTTGTGTATATGTTTGTCTTATTGGTTGATAAATAAAGCACTGTTGGCCAATAAGAAAGCAAGTTAGGTGGGGCTAGGAGTTGAGGAGGATTCTGGGAAATGTAGTAAGGACAGGAGTTGCCATGTGATCCCAGGAAAACAGGATGCATAAGGCCGGCGTCCTCGATAAGTCTTTATAAAATATATAGATTAGTAGTTATGGTTGATAATTAAGACTGAACTAGCAAATAAGAAATACTAGTTGTTGGCCAGCAGTATTGTAATTAATATAAGACTCTCTGTGTTATTTTGGGGCCCTAACGTGATGGCAGAATTCAGGAGGCTGGTGAAGAGTTATCATTACAAGAACCCCCTTATGTTTTACACTTTGGATTTGTTTTTAGTTATCTACATCAACTTCATCAGTTCAGAATACCCAATCTAAAAAATCCCAATCCAAAATCTGAAAGTTTCTAAATGAAATAAATACCAGATTTTGTATTTTCAAATTAAGGAAATGTAGGCTATATATATTTTCTAAAAACTACAGCAGACAGAGAGGAGGTATGTTCTTCAATTTCATATTCAACACAGAAAACAAAGGAAACAGAACACGATTTCTTCATGGCAAAGATGATTTATTTTACTTCATAGGAGAAATGTAAGAGTTTCATATAGCAAAACTACTGAACTTGTTGAAGAAACATGAAAGAGCAATACAATCAAGCAGTCTGTAGCCAAACACAACAGATTCTAAAGTAGTTTGCTTTGGGTTCTCAAATTAAGATTTTTTTAAAATATGATACTTCCAATTAAATGTCAGATAAAATAAATTCACAGAGGTACAAAATATTGATTTGTGCTTAAAAAATTAATAACTACAGCTCACCATCATTTTGGAAGTGGTGTCAACAGTCAATCAAGTGTTTCACAAACACTTTGGAATACATCTAAAGGCAGAATCTTGCTCTCCAGATAAGTATCTTTTTAAAAAAAGAAACTACTAAAGTGATAGGTTGTTACAACTAAGATACAAATGTTTAAATTAATAAATACTAAAGGGAAGAAATGTGACTTTTCTCAGAATTGTAAAGAATGCTCATTAACTCCTTACAAAAAGAAACAGTCTGTTACTTTAAAAAAAAAAAAAAAACACTGAGGACAGTACAGAAGGAAAGCACAGATGTGCTGGGAAATCCTACCTGCTCTTTCCCCAGTTGTACAGTGTGAAAAACAATGAACAGATTCCCTTCTGTAAAAACTTCTACAGCCACCAGCTACTACAGCCATGTTTCACTAGAAAAATAGCTCACGAGTCAGCATTAATTTAGGTAAGACAATTTTTAATCTTTAATTCTAGCATGATTAAGAAACATGTAATAGGCTAGTTCTGATGGTACAAGCCTTTAATCCCCAGCAGTTGGCGGATGAGGCAGGTGGTCTGAGGCTGCCCTGGTCCCAGGCCAATCAGGCCTACAAAGTGAGACCACCCTATTTTAAAAAAGAAAAAGAAAAATCTCTCTCAGTGCAAATAAAGCCAACCTGGGCCCTAATATTTAAAATTGTACAACCATTTCTTAAAAGTCTTACTTTCACTTAGTAATTTATTAAGTAAAATAAACTTGCTTTTGTAACTGAAGTTTCCAATTGAGACATTCAGAATAATGAAACAAAAATCTGAAACTAGGTCTGAGTGCCTTTGTTTCCTACATTCTGAAAATATTTAAGTAAAGTCTATTTTGGCTTAATTTCCCCTAAAATTGCCCAGGGCTGTAAGCTGTCAGAATGAGGCCGAACATGATTTACACTCCATTCTGCAAACAACAGAATGTGCTACTTGCTTTGTGCACAGTCTTAAATTCAAACTAAAAGTATTCAGGGCAAAACAAAAATTTTTCAAAACTATTTCTTTCGGCAGACATTGGTGGTGCATGCCTTTAATCCCAGTACTCAGGAGGCAGAGGCAGGCGGATCTCTGTGAGTTCAAGGCCAGCCTGGTCTACAGAGTTCTAGGACAGGCTCCAAAGCAATACAGAGAAACCCTGTCTCAAAAAACAAACAAACAAACAAAAAAAATTCCTTTCACCAGTGAGGGACACATAATTTTCAATATTTAACTCATTTTTTATATAAGAACAGTTTGTGGCCATAAAATTCAGACATTAAAAAAAAAAAAAAAAAAAAAAACCTGACCCAACAATACTATTACAGGAATACATGTAGACTCAGCAACTTGAGGCAGGCCCTCAGAGCTCTCAGCCAAACAGATACTGACAGAATCAGCCCTGAATCTCCCAACTGATAGGAGCAGAGGGCAAGGGACACCAGGAACCTGCTTTGACATTTCAATTAAAAGTCGTGGCTAAAACAAACTCCAAGTGTTTGGGTTCTTTTGATTAGTTTTTTAGTGCTTGGATGCCACAGTAAATTAAAAGCACCTTATTAACTCGTCACTTGCCTTTAGCTCTGCTCAGTAAATGTGGCCTACACGAATTTCTTTCACAGTCCAGGGACATGGAGTGGAACCAAGACCACGCCTTTAAGTTGTATCATGCTCACATGAGGCCTGCTTCACCTGGCTGGCACTGGAAATATGGCCTGGCTCATCCATCTTTGCTTCATTTTCCATCCCAGCTGTAAACTGACCTTTTCTTTGTGTTGTCACAATGACAAACTTATTAAGAGAATGCAAAATACAAAAGGCAGAGCAACAACGCTAACAGTGGGATGATCCATTATATTTAAGATTAATCTTACAAACTTAATTACACTTACTCAGAAGTGTCCCTTCAGACTCAGTCAGTCCCATAACGGGCATACCTGTGACTTAGCACCAGCACGGCACTGCAGGCTTTGTTTCAGGTTTCAGGTTTATTCTGTTATCAGGCGGTTGGCTGAGCATCAGTGGCTTGTGGCTCTTCAGCTTATGAGCCAATGTCATAAATATAGCTTCTACGTGGTCATTATCATTGGGGTTTTTAGCAGAGGTCTCAAACAAAGGCATACTGTGTGTGTCAGCAAACTTTTGTGCCAAGTCTGTGGGCACCTGAATGGCGCTTCTCAAGTCACATTTATTTCCAACCAGAATTCGAGGTATGTCATTTGCCAGCAAGTGTTGTTTGCATTCCTCTATCCAAGATGGCAGGCTGTGGAAGCTGGCCATGTTGGTCATGTCATACACAAAGACGACAGCATGCACATTTCTATAGTAGTGCTGAACCATGCTCTTCCTGAACCGCTCTTGTCCTGCTGTGTCCCACAACTGGATCTGGAGGGTGGGAAACAGGAAGCAAAGTCAACAAGTTCAGTCCAGTGACACAAGCAACTTAACCACCTCTACCTGCTCCCTAACACCTTGCCACTTATGAGCTTGTCTTTTCTGTGTTACCTGCGGAGTCTAGACTTCATGATTCTAGTCTAGTCATCATGTGGCTATTAAATATAGATTATAAAATCTGAAAAGTACAGTCTTAAAAATAATGCTTTGTTTTGTTTAGTTTTTTAAAGAAAATAGAGGGGGAAAGGTTACAAAACACTCAGAATATTTGTAGGCTGGAGCTATCAGAGGCCAACACCGAGTCAAATGTACTGAGTAAGTGGTTTTTAATTTTTATCCTGTATGCACACACATGCATGTATAAAAGTGCATACATGCCATGATGAGCACAGGCAGGTCAGGTCGACTCAGAGGTTGGCTCTCCACTAACACTTGTGGGATGCAGGGTGTCAAGTGCCTCTAGCCATTGGACCATCCACCTAGCCCTCAGTTCTGGGAACCCAACATCCTCTTCCAGCCCCTTGGTGGGCACCAGGCACACATATGATGCATACTCACTCATACACATAAAATAAAAATAAACCAAACCTTTCTTTAAAATCCTAAAGGTTGATGTTCCACCTAACTCTCATGACCTCTGTTCTGGAGTTGTCACCTCCAGTTACCATGACTTGCCTAGGTGGGCGCCCTTCATCAACAAAAGACAGATACTGAAACCTTTGGCTTTAGCTTCAACAGTCACCTAGTATTTTGTGCTTTGTCACCTGTGTTTTCATTAGCTTTCTTTGTCACTTTGTCAACTGACCTGTTTGCATAACTGAACACTTAGGTCCTGAGCTTTAACCCAATACTGCAGGCATTACCAGATCCAGATCCTGCCCTAACAGGAAAGAGAGATGCATAACACAGTAAGATGGTCATGTTTGATAGGAGTGCTAAGGGGTTCCCATAGAAGAAAGCAGAATGGCTGGGATTCTAAAGAGAAGTTGAAACTCTTTCAGGAAAATACAGGCAGGAGGGATATTCCAAGCAAACAGTGAGAAACCAGCCAATAACTTGGCTCAACTACAGGATGACTGAAGGAAGAGGCAGCAGGCACCCGACAAAGGAAGGCTTGTGTTAACTGTTCCTAAATAAGATCAACTGAGCTGCTAAAAGTTCAAAGTCAGGTCTGAAGTTTTTCCCAGTACTGAGGATGAAATTCATTGTCCTGAACATGCCAGACACACTAGTGCTCCATCACCTCAAAGGGAGGCTTAAAAGAAATATTGCAGCTAGAATTTTAATGAGAGGAGTAATAGGAAAAACTGCAGTAGGAAGCCAGTTGGATTTAGGGAGTAAAAGTTAAAGATTACATCAGGATGACCTGGTAGATTCTGAATTTTATATCATTTTCATTTTCTCCAACCATACAAAAACACGGCTGGGGGTATAGCTTAGTGATAAGAGTACTGGCTGTGTAGCATGTAATGAAGAAGCCCTGAGTTCAACCCCAGCACAGAAAATAATACAAAACTCATTCTTAGATGGCATGCCACATAAAAACAAAAGTAGAGCACTTGACTGTCAGTTTCCTACTCCTTACAATGTAATAGCATTCTTTATGCTTCATATATTTGATTTATGGGGAGGAAATATCTCAGTTGTTTCTCCTTAGTTAATATTAACATCTCATTTTTAACATGGCAAAATCTCTCTTCTCCCACTATAAACAACTGACATATTTAAATAGTGACTGCTGATCCCTGGATGAAAGACTGGATTAAATCTCAACATATCAGGCTTTACTGAAGCACCTGCCAGGACAAAATGTCTGTTGAGAGAGGAACACAGCTAAACAGCCAAGGAGGAAACATATGGATTAAGACAGTCAATTTGAAAGTCAAATGTATTTTTATTTAAGGAATTCATTTTAATTCAGTTGCCAAAATTCTGTGAACAAGATTTCCCTCTTTCAAGCGTATGTATTCAGCACTCAGAAATCAATTAGCAAGTACAGACTTTCTGTAGTTTTGTTTTCTTTTGTATTGCGTATGTTTAGACGATTTCACTATGTAGCCCTGGCTGTCCTGGAATTAAAAAGGAAGACTATTTTTTAAGGCTTGGTAGCCATTGATACACAGTTCAACTGCCTAGTTGCATAGTCTGAGGAGCCCTTTTTGGATAGATCTGTGAGTGCTGGAATTAAAGGTGTGTTATCATGTCTGGCTCAGTTTTTTTGGTTATTTGAGACAATTCATTAAGTAGTCAGGCTAGCCTTGAATTTAAGGCCATCCTCCTGGCTCAACTTCAAATTATGCAGCTCTGGCAGGCCTATAACTCACATACATCTATCTATCTCTGCTTCAGGAGTGCTAAGATTGAAGGCATGTGGTTTGGTGGCCCTGCTCAGAGACATCTGACCCCAGGGATTTGCCCACCGGATTCGATCTCCACAGCAGGATCCAGCACACATAGACAAACCTTTATCCAACCTTACCAAACAAGTCTCCCAACAAAAAAAAAGCCCAGGGCCAGATGGCTTCAGTGCAGAATTCTACCAGAAATTCAAGGAACAGCTAATACCAATTCTCCTTAAAGTATTCCACACAATAGAAGCAGAAGGGTCATTGCCAAACTCTTTTTATGAGGCTTCAATAACCTTGATACCCAATCCACACAAAAAACACAACTAAGAAAGAGAACTACAGATGAATATCCCTCATGAACATTGATGCAAAAATTCTCAATAAAATACTAGCAAATCGAATCTAAGAACACATCAGAGAAATCATCCACTATGATCAAGTAGGCTTCATCCCAGGGATGCAAAGATGGCTCAACATAAAAAAATCCATCAATGTAATCCACCATATAAACAGACTGAGGAAAAAAAAAACAAAACACATGATCATCTCACTAGATGCCGAAAAAGCCTTCGACAAAATCCAACACCCCTTCATGATAAAGGTCTTGGAGAAATCAGGGATAACAGGAACATGCCTCAACATAATAAAAGCAATATACAGCAAGCCGACAGCCAACATCAAATTAAATGGGAAGAAACTCAATGCAATTCCTCTAAAATCAGGGACAAGACAAGGCTGTCCACTCTCTCCATACCTCTTCAATATTGTCCTTGAAGTTCTAGCTAGAGCAATACGACAACAAAAGGAGATCAAGGGAATACAAATTTGAAAGGAAGAAGTCAAACTCTCACTATTTGCAGATGATATTATAGTCTACATAAGTGATCCGAAAAACTCTGCCAGGGAACTCCTACAGCTGATAAACACCTTCAGCAAAGTGGCAGAATACAAGATTAACTCCAAAAAATCTGTAGCCCTACTATATACAGATGACACATTGGTGGAGAAAGATCAGAGAAACATCACCCTTTACAATTGCCACAAACAACATAAAATACCTTGGGGTAATACTAAAAAAGTGAAAGACCTGTACAGTAAGAATTTTGAGTCTCTAAAGAAAGAAATTAAAGAAGATACCAGAAAATGGAACGATCTCCCATGCTCTTGGATAGGCAGGATCAACATAGTAAAAATGGCAATCTTGCCAAAAGCAATCTACAGATTCAATGCAATCCCCATCAAAATCCTTCACAATTCTTCACAGATCTTGAAAGCACAATTATCAACTTTATATGGAGAAACAAAAGACCCAGGATGGCCAAAACAACCCTGTACAATAAAGGAACTTCTGGAGGCATCACCATCCCTGACTTCAAGCTCTATTACAGACTATAGTCCTGAAAACAGCTTGGTATTGGCACAAAAATAGACAGGTAGACCAATGGAATAGAGTTGAAAACCCTGATATTAACCCACACACCTACAAACACCTGATCTTTGACAAACAATCCATATATATATATACACTGGAACAAAGAGAACATCTTCAGCAAATGGTGCTGGCATAACTGGATGCAAACATGTAGAAGACTACAGATAGACCCAAGCCTTTCACCCTGCACAAAACTTAAGTCAAAATGATCAAAGACCTCAACATAAACCCAGCCCACTGAACTTATTAGAAGACAAAGTGGGAAATACCCTTGAATTAATTGGTACAGGAGACCCCTTCCTGAACATTACACCAGTAGCACAGACACTGAGATCAACAATTGATAAATGGGACTGCCTAAAACTGAGAAGCTTCTGTAAGGCAAAGGACACAGTCAGCAAGACAAAACGGCAGCCCACAGACTGGGAAAAGATATTCACCAACCCCACGTCTGACAGAGGGCTGATCTCCAAAATATACAAAGAACTCAAGAAGCTAGTCTCCAAAACACCAAACAATCCAATTAAAAAGTGGAGTACAGAACTAAGTAGACAGTTCTCAATAGAGGAATCTAAAATGGCTGAAAGACACATAAGAAAGTTTTCAACATCCTTAGCCATCAGGGAAATGCAAATCAAAACAACTCTGCGATACCATCTTACTCCTGTCAGAATGGCCAAAATCAAAAACACCAATGACAGTTTATGCTGGAGAGGATGTGGAGAAAGGGGAACACTTCTGCACTGATGGTGGGAGTGCCAACTTGTACAGCCACTTTGGAAATCAGTATGGCAACTCCTCATGGGAATCAGTCTACCACAAGATTCAGCAATTCCACTCTTAGGCATATACCCAAAAGAAGCACATTCATACAACAAGGACATCTGTTCAACAATGTTCACAGCAGCATTATTTGTAATAGCCAGAAACTGGAAGCAGCCTAGATGCCCCCCAACCAAAGAATGGATAGAGAAAATGTGGTACATTTACACAATGGAATCTTGAAATTTGCAGAAGAATTGCATTCTGAGCGAGGTAACCCAATCACAAAAAGACAAACATGATATGCACTCACTCATATGTGGATTATAGACATAGAGTAAAGGATTATCAGCCTACAATCCACACTGCCAGAGACACTAGTAAACAAGGAGGACCCTAAGAGAGACATACATGGTCCCCTGGAGAAGGGGAAAGGGTCAAGATCCCCTGAGCAAATTGATAGCACAGGAAGAGGGGGGAGGGAGCTAGGAGAAGGAGAAGGGAAGAAGAGGAGGGATGCAGAGGACATGAGGGAGAAGAAAGGTTGAGTCAGGGGAAGAAAAGAAGATAACAAGAATGGAGATACCATAATAGAGGGAGACATTTTTGGTTTACAGAGAAATCAGGCACTAGGGAAATGTCTGGAGATCTACAAAAATGACACCACTAACAATCTAAGCAACAGAGGAGAGGCTACATTAAATGCTCTCCCCTGATAATGAGATTGATGACTGACTTATATGCCACCCGATAGCACTCATCCAGCAGCTGGTGGAAGTAGAAACCGACACCCACAACTTATCACTGAAATGAACTGGAATCCAGATGCAGAGAAGGACAAGTGAAGAGCAAAGGTGTCCAGACCAGGCTGGTGAAACCCACAGAAACAACTGACCTGGACATTGGGGAACTCTTGCTCCCCAGACTGATAGCTGGGATACCAGCATGGGACTGATCCAGACCCCAGGAACTTGGATTTCATTGAGGAAACCTCAGAAATCTACAGGACCTCCTGTAGAAGTTCAGTACTTATCCCTAGCATAGGTGGGGACTTTGGGAGTCCATTCCATATAGAGGAATACTCCCTGAGCCAAGACACATGGGGGTAGGCCTAGGCCCTATCCCAAAGGATATGACAGACTCTGATGACACCCTATGGAAGGCCTCACCATCCAGGTCCCCAGGAGCAGAAAGGGTATGTGATAGGTAGGGTTTTAGTTGGGGCACACACACACACACACACACACACACACACACACACACACACACACACATACAAATTCAGAGTTCGAAGTTATCCTTGATTATATAGACTTTGAAGTCACCTTTGGGTACATGAGACCCTTTTCTAAAAAAGGCATAGAAGGCTATAGTGATGGCTCAGAGGTTAAGAACACTGGCTGCTCTCCCCAAAGACCAGGATTGTATTCCTAGCACCTACATGGTGGCTTAAAATCATCTGTAATTCCAGTTCCAGAAGAACCCAATGCCACTGTAGGCACTGCATATACACAGTACACAGACATACATGCAGGAAGCACCAATACACATAATATAAAAAATATTTTTAAGTGCCAGGGGTGTAGCTTAGTTGTAGAAGTGGTAGAGCACTCACCTAACAGGTATGGTTTGGAGCCCTAACACCAACGCCACCACAACCAATACATACTTCTCTAGCAGATGAGACTAAGGTGATCTATCAGATTCACTGAACAGGTGGACAAGATGGAGAGGGTGTGTGTATGTGTGTACATGTGTGTGCGCACGCACTCTCGTGCAGGTAGGCATTTGAGACAGGGTCTCACTGTTCCCTGACTGTCCTAGAACTTGCCATTTAGACCAGGTTGACCTCAACCTCGGATCTGCTTGCCTCTGCCTCCTGAGTGTTAGGATTAAAGATGGCCACTACCACACCCACCCCTGGCTCCATAACTTTGTGAGATTTTTTTTTCATAAAAGAAAGTACATTCTTTATTCTGAGCCAATGACTGAATTAAACAGATCCTAGGTGTAAAAGACTATTCCTCATACCTGTGAATTTTCTTTTTTCTGAAACTCACTATGTTAGTGGTTCCCAACCTTCCTAATGCTGCAACCCTTTAATACAGTTCTTCATGTTGTGGTGAACCCCAACCACAAATGTTTTTCATTGCTACTTCATAACTGTAATTCTGCTACTGTTAGTGATCATAATGTAAATATCTGTGTTTTCTGATAGTCTTGTGACTGTGAAAGGGTCATTCAACACCCCTCCCCAAAGGGGTTGCAACCCACAGGTTAACAACCACTGCAGCAGTGGTGCATGCCTTTGATCCCAGCACTTGGGAGACAGAGGCAGACACATCATAGTAAGTTCAAGGTCAGCCTGGTCTACAAAGCAAGTTCCAAAACAGCCAGGACTGCTACACAGAGAAACCCTGTCTCAAAAGACAAAATAAAACAAACAAAAAGAGCCACTGCACTATGTGACCAGGCTAGGCAAGAATTCAGAGATCTGTCTACCTCTGCCTCCCAAGTGCTGGGATTAAAGGCAAAGGCAGGTGAATGTAGGTGAGTTAGAGGCCACCCTGGTCTGCATAGAGGTTTCCAGGACAGTTAGGGCTACATAGAAAGACTGTCTCAGGGGTGGAGATGGCTCAGGGGTTAAGAGCACTGGCTGATGGTACATGCCTTTAATCCCAGCACTCAGGAGGCCAGCCTGGTCTACAAATCGAGTTCGAGGACAGCCAGGCTGTTACACAGAGAAACTTTGTCTTTTTTCTTTTTAATTTTTTAATTTAAATTAAAAACAGGGCTGGAGCAAGGCATTGGTGGCGCATGCCTTTAATCCCAGCACTTGGGAGGCAGAGGCAGGCGGATCTCTGTGAGTTCGAGGCCAGCCTGGTCTTCAGAGCGAGTGCCAGGATAGGCTCCAAAGCCACACAGAGAAACTCTGTCTCGGAAAACCAAAAAAAAAAACAAAAACAAAAAAACAAAAAACAGGGCTGGAGAGATGGCTCAGCCATTAAAGGTTAGGCTCACAACCAAAAGTATAAATTAAAGACAATCTTATTTTATATACTAATCCTCTCCTACTGTCCTCCCATTCTCCCTCCCCCATCTTCCCATTCCATGCACAGCATGCCCATCCACTCCCCAGGGAGGGTGAGGCCTCCCATGGTGGATCATCAAAGTCTGTCACATCATTTGGGGCAGGACCTAGGCCCTCCCCACCCTGTATCTAGGCTAACAGAGTATCCCTCCATAGGGAATGGGTTCCAAAAGCCCATTCATGCACTAGGGATAAATACAGGTTCCACTGCCAGCAGCCCCATAGACTGTCCAAGCCCCCCAACTGACACCCACGTTCAGGGGGGCCTGGTTCTGTCTCACGAAGGTTCCCCAGGTGTCAGTCTGGAGTCCATGAACTCCCACTTGCTCAGGTCAGCTGTCTCTGTGGGTTTCCCCAGCATGGTCTTGACCCCTTTGCTCATCATTCCTCCCTCTCTACAACTGCATTCCAGGAGTTTGGCTCAATGCTTAGCTGTGGATCTCTGTTTCTGCTTCCATTAGTTACTGGATGAACAAGGAGGACCCTAAGAGAGACATACATGGAGTCCCTGAGAAGGGGAAAGGGAGAAGATTTCCTGAGTAAATTGGGAGCATGGGGGAAAGAGGGACAGAGGAAGGAGAAAAAGGAGGGGAGAAGGGGAGGGGGGAAGGAGAACATGAGGGATCAGGAAGGTCGAGTTGGGGGGAGAACAGAGAAGGAGAGCAAGGAAAGAATTACATTAATAGAGGGAGCCATTATGGGCTTAATGAAAAACATGGCACTAGGGAAATTCCCAGGGATCCACAAGGATGACCACAACTAAGAATCTAAGCAATAGTAAGAGACTACCTTAAATACCGTTCTCTGATAATCAAATTGAAGACTGCCTTAAATGCCATGCTAGAGCCTTCATCCAGAAACCCTGTCTTGAAACAAACAAACAAAAAGAGCACTGGCTGCCCTTCTACATGACCCAGGTTCAATTCCCAGCACCCACATGGCAGCACCCAGTTTAGTCATACATATAGGCAAACACTAATGCACAAGAAATATAAATAAATTTTAATTTAAAAAAGACTCAAAATTAAATAGATAAATACAAAAAATATAATAAAAAAAAACAGAAAAGCAAAAAGCCTGACAGCCCTATACATTGGTCTGTTTTCTGTTGCTATAACAAAACTTTCCAAGGCTGACTAATCAGGAGAATAGAGGCTTTTATTTGGTTCACAGTTTTATAAGTGGACAAGCCACTCCCAATAACCCTTTAATCCATAAATGAGATTAATCCACTAATTTATGAATGAACTAATCCCTTGCCCCATCAAAAGATTAGATTAATTAATCTACGAAGGGATTAACCCATTCATAAGTCCAAAGGACCCAATCACCTCCCAAATGTCCCATCTCCAAGTCTCATTAATTTATGGACTTGGAAATTAAGTTTCCAACACGTGAACTCAGGAGACAAATTCAAGCTACCCCACAACCCAAAGCTTTTCAGCAGCTCACACTTGTACCTGTGTGAGTTGGGCTCCTAAGCCTGAGCAACTTCCCCACAACTGCTTACCCCAGGCTAAACATGCACACACCGGAAGCCTCAATCTTTTCTCCTGCCACCAACTTCCATCTCTAACCTAGTTTTGCTTAAAAAAAAAAAAAAATCACCTTCTACTCATCTAGCTCTTCTTGCCATGTATACAAATCTCCTTCCTCAGCTCCCACTAAGGATAAAACACCTGGCCCTGCATATGCTAGTAAGCACCCTACCACTGAATCATACCTTAGTCTCATAAATCTCCCTTTACTTTATACTACAGTGTACCCAAATGACCAGTACTGGCAGCCTGAACAAGATGATCCGTCCAGTCAAGGAAATACTTGCTGCTGGGTGGTTGTGGCAGTAGTGCCACACACCTTTAATCCCAGCTCTCTGGAGGCAGAGGCAGGTGGATCTCTGTGAATTCCAGGCCAACCTGGTCTACAGAGTGAGTTCCAGGACAGTCTCTAAAACTACACAGAGAAACCCTATCCCAAAAAAATAAAAATAAAAATTAAGAAAGCACTTGTCAAACTAAATTTGGACCTCAGCACCTGCAATCCCAGACCTAGGGAGGCAGAATCAGGAGGATCCCTGAGGCTTGTTAGTCAGATAGGTCTCATTAGAATCAGTGAGCTCCAGATTCATTGGGAGACTGCCTCAAAAATGTAAGGCAGAGAGCAACTTCAGAAGACTGGCATGAACATATAGTCTAGACTTAGCCCCACCCACATACACACACTTATGCACACATGTGCACACACACACTTAAAAATAAATGGACATGGAAAAGCCAAGGGGCCTAGAGAAGGTGGTCTCTTGACTCAGATAACTCCCCCATTTCTTTACAAGGGGTAAAAGCTCTTTGAGGGCAGGGAGGGGTGGTGAGCAAAGAAATAGAAACTTTGGCCATTTGTTGGTGGCTCATGTCTTGAATCCCAGAACTCCTGGGAGGCAAAGGCAGGAAGATCTCTGTGAGTTTGAGGCCAGCCTGGTCTACAGAGTGAGTTGTAGGACAGGCTCCAAAACTACACAGAGAAACCCTGTCTCAAAAATCAAACAGACAAAAAAAGAAACAAAGAAAGGAAGAAAGAAAGAAGGAAGGAAGGAAGGAAAGGAGGAAAGAAAGGAGGAAAGAAAGAAAGAAAGAAAGAAAGAAAGAAAGAAAGAAAGAAAGAAAGAAAGAAACTCGGTGCCTCAAGGATAGAAGGTAGGAGGAGCAAATCAAAGCTCTTCCAAGTAGACTGAGGTAGAGGACCCAATGTAAAGCAAAGTAAAAGCAGTTGCTAAGGAAGTCAGCGGAGTTCTTAGGTTTCTTGTGCAGGTTTTGATTTGTTTTCATATTTTGAGATGGGGTCTCACTGCAGTCCTCCAACCCCACTTCACAGGTTTTAAGGATTTCTATTAAGTAAACTTAGTGGTTTTGCAATAGAGTGTCAAGGTTTACACCATCGGAAGGTTCCTGACTTGACAAGGATCCTTATTCTGCAGTCCCAGGAGCTCAACCCTTCAGAATCCCAGTCCTGGCTGTCTCGGCCTATCCTACTATGACTACAGTGTCTGATGTCTTAGAAGCCACCTGGGAGAGGGTCTGTGCTTGCATCAAGAGATATGATTTTGGCAACTCACTTAAGAACCATAACATATATAATGCTTCAATAGGAAAATATAGATTTTTTTCCTAAACAAATTGATTATCATACAGAAACTGCCTCAAACTCAACAGGCTTTATTTCCACAATACTTAGCAATGATGCAATGTTCAAATGAATTCTTAGAAATAACTGAGTTTTCTATGCTTGAAAATATTTCCCAGCACTTAACTCAGGTAATGGGGGTGGGGAATTAATGGCTCTCCCCTACACTATTGACACCCAAAGTGTGGTCCACAGACTCGTTGCATGTGCGTCATTTGGGAGCTTACCAAATCATACGTGCTTTTTTGAAAAACAAGATGCCCCAGGTAAAACTGATGCACGTTAGGAGTGTGGGAACAGTGCCTCAGAAGTTTGCTACTTACAAACGCACTTTGCACGCCAGCGTGGCAGCACACAGGGCGCACACTCCTGCACAGAGCCACGGTGCGGTCCAGATACCTGCAAAGCCCTCCGCAGTGACAGCCCCCAACCCACCCCCGCCATCGGCTCACCTTGATGCGCTCGCCATCGATCTCCACGGCTCGCTCTCGGAAGTCCACCCCGATCGTGGCCTCGGTGCGGTCGGGGAAGCGGCCGGCGCAGAAGCGGTAAGTCAGGCATGTCTTGCCCACGTTCGAGTCTCCTATCACGATGATCTTGAAGATGCGGGAGCGGGCGGGAGGCAGACACCCGGACGCCCCTGACACCGCACAGCTGGACGAGAAGCTGACCTCCAGAGACGACTCCATCTCCGAAGCCATCCTCCCGACTCTCTCCGAGCTGATGCGGAGGAGAAAAGCCTCGGGAATGGCGCCTCCTCCGCGACAGGGTTCCCGGGCAGCGGTACACAACGCCCGGCTCCCCAGGGCACCGCAGGCCCCTCAGCGCGCCTGCGCGAGCCCCGCCCGCCCCTGCCCTCCCAGGTGCGGCGCCCGCTCGGGCCTTCCCCGCCCCGCCGGCGCTGTGTACCTGGAAAGACGGGTCGGCGCTCCTTGGAAGGAATGCAGCACGGAAATTCCGCCCCGGGGAACTTCTGTGTGAGACACTCCGGACTCGGACCGGCCCCGCCACGTCCAATGTTCCCCGGCTCAGGAGGAAGCGGCGCAGCTCCTCAGGGGCGGGGAGAGAGTCGGCAGAGAGGAAGGAGGTGCGGCCCGGACCCTGTCTCGCGAGAGGCGACTGTGCAGTGGCAAAGGCCACTGGCCAGTGCCAGCAGCTAGGTCGGAGCAGCCGGGCCGGCGCATTACCCACGCTCACCGCCTCCTCCAGACTCCGCGCGGGCAGCAGAGTGCGAGGCTGCTCAGCCCCTGGGCCCGAGCCTTTCCCGGCGCCGCGGTAGTAACCTCGGATCTTGGCACCCAAGCCTTGCTTGCTTTAAATATCCCGGATCCCGTAGATATCTCTGTGGGACTCTTGGGAAATCCAAATTCTTTACGCAGCTGGGCGTGGTAACCCACGGTTAGAAGGCCTGCTAGTTTCAGCGGAGGCAGAAGAAGGATGTGAAGTCCGGAGTCCTCAGGGTTGGGAGCCTAGATTTTAATCCTGCACTTGAAAGGCAGAGGCAGTAGAATCTCTATGAATTCAAGGCCAGCCTGGGCTACATTGCAAGCTCCAGGACAGCCAAGACCTTAACAAACCCCCCCACCCCCCGCCGAGCTCAGTAGGCCCTCGCACCTTAGCACAGTTGACAGTATGATAGAAGTATCACTCAAGCCTTGGAGCCCAGCACTTAGGCAGCAATATCTGCCAAAAAAGAAAGACAGAGGGAGGGAGGGAGGAAGAGAGAGAAAACAAAGACCTAATCCATCAACATCCATAGTTCTGGGAAATTCTCTAATGTAGTAACCTTGCTTTTCGGCTACTGTAGTTCGGCTAACTGTTCTTGTAAAGTATGTCAACCTAGGATTTTTTTTTTCTTTCTTCTGTGATTAAAAACTCACCTTGAGAAAGGCTTGGGACTGTACTCGGGTCCCAAATAAAGACTTTCTATTTGCTTGAACCCATGTCCACCACTATAGAGACCCTGTCTTCAAAAAACAAGCAGGTTATGGATGTAGTTCATTTGGTAGAGTGCTTTCCTTGCATACACGAAGCCCAGTTTCAAATCCCAGCATCATAAAACAAAACAAACAAACAAACAGGTGTAGTCAAAGAGTTGACAATCTAGCTTGTCGTGGTGGCAGAAAAACAGGTTACTAGAAGTAGAAAGGGGGTTGGAGAGATGGTTCAGAGGTTAAGAGCACTGCCTGTTCTTCCAAGGGTCCTGAGTTCAATTCCCAGTAACCACATGGTGGCTCACAATCATCTGTAATGAGATCTAGTGCCCTCCTGGGCCTGCAAGTATACACATAGGCAGAACATTGTATACTCAATAAATAAATCTTAAAAAAAAATAGTAGTAGTAGAAAGGAATTACCTAATGAAAGGCTGAATTTAGTAGAAAGAATAAACTTGCTTGAAACTAATAAAATGGGCCTAAAATTATATGGGGGAAATTTTGTAAAGTACAGGGCAGCTTTGGCTATAAGAGATTCTACCTCATCAAGCCTAGTGGCATGCACCTTTAATCCCAGCAGGTGGATCTCTTGAGTTTGGACGCTAGCCTTGTCTACAGCAAGTTGCAGGAAGGGCTATAAGGAGAAAGTCTGTATTGGAAAAATAAACACAGATTCAGAGATATCCTATCTTGAAAACAAAAACCTCCCACACAGAGGATAAACAATGCAAACAAGAATAAATCAATAAAATTACTTTTTTTTTTTTTAAACAAGGTCTTTCTCTGTGTAGTCCTGGCTGTCCTGGCACTCTGCATAGACCAGGTTAGCTTCAAACTCCCAGAGAAACTCCTGTCTCTACCTCCCAGGCTGGGATGAAAAATGTGCATTACCATGCCCAGCTAAATTTGTTTCTTCTTAAAACAAAACAAAACAAAACAAAACAAAAATATTGGTTTGGACTGGACCAGGTGGCACAGGCCTTTAATGCCAGAATTTGGGAAGCAGAGGCAGGAGGATTTCTTGAATTTTGACAGTCTTCTCATCTACATAGAGTTCCAAGACATCCAGGTCCAAACAGATGCTGCCATAAAAAAAACAAAAAAAAAAAAAAAAAAACGAAACAAATGTTTTTTCTTCACATATTCACTTCTTTGCCACTTTGGTGACTCATTCAATTCTTCCCTTTTTACTCCAGTTCATGTGTATGTATGTGGTGGGTATGTGATACATGTTTGCATAGGCAGTGGGCACATGCATGCCTACTCTTTCTCACCTTACTCTCTGAGGCAATTTTTTAAAGCTCTATTTATTTATTTATTTATTTATTTATTTATTTATTTATTATAGTGTTCTGTCTGCATGTATGCCTGCAGGCCAGAAGAGGGCACCTGATCTCCTTATAGATGGTTATGAGCCACCTTGTGGTTGCTGGGAATTGAACTCAGAACCTCTGGAAGAGCAGCCAGTGCTCTTAACCTCTGAGCCATCAACCCAGCCTGAGGCAGGATCTCTTAGTCAAACTCTGAACTCAAAGTGACATTATGGGGACATATTAGGTATACTGTTATTATGTGGACACTGTTGGGTATACTGTTTGTTTATTTGAGAGCAGATCTTGCTAAATTCAGCAGGTTGACTTTGAACTTGGCATCCTCCTGCCTTACCCTCCCAAGGTTCCCAGCTATGTGCCACCTAACCTAGTTGACAAACTTCAACAAATTTTTTTCTTCTTTTAACACAATGTATTGAACCCATGCCTTTTATATGCCAAGCATATGTTCTACCACTGTCTTGGCAATGCAGATAGGATTTTTAAAAAAAAACCTTTGGTATTTTATCTAGTTGCATATTCAGGAGTATTTCCAGAATTGGAATGCCTAGGCAAAAACCATGTGCTTTTTTTGTTTTGTTTTTTTGTAAAAACCATCAAATTGTGTCTCACTATGTTTTTGTGTCTGGTAGAACAGGGTTCCTTATCATTGCCATCCTTTAGACTATTTCAGGCCATACCAAAGTGTTTCTTCATGAAATCTGAAGTCATCCTTGAATGACTCAGGCCCTCACCCAGGCCCTTGCTTTGACAATTCTACAGCCATGACAGGCTGAAAAAAAGATAACGCAGGAATGGATATCTTTCACTTTACAGAATTTGGAAATTTGAAATATGTGCATCATACATACCATTGACACATTCTCAGGTTTCCAATGGGCTACTGCTCTCAACTCTAAAAAAGCTGATTCCATTATTACACACCTTCTGGAGGTGATGGCAGTTATGGGTATACTGGCGCAGATAAAAACTGACAATGCTCCAGCATATGTCTCCACAAAAATGGAACAGTTCTTCAAATATTATAACATTAAGCATGTCACAGGTATACCACACAACCCTACAAGACAAGCAGTCGTTGAAAGGTCTAACAGGACACTTAAGGAGATGCTCCATAGGCAAGCTGGTAAGTCGAAACCCCCCAAACATAGATTGCATAATGCTTTATTAACGCTAAACTTTCTTAATGCCAATGACAGTGGACAAACAGCTGCGGAAAAAACTGCTGAACTAAACCAACCAGTGTATTTCAAAGATGTGCTGACCTCGGTATGGAAACCTGGACATGAGTTATGTTGGGGTAGGGGTTTTGCATTTGTCTCCACAGGAAAAGAAAATCTTTGGATACCATCAAAATTGATCAAGATTCAAGTTGAGGAAGACAACCCTCTCAACAAGGATGACTGACAGGTATTTACTGAGGAACTCTCCTCCAGAAGTCAAAGGACACTACATGTGTGGATACTTAAGGAAAGAATGTAGCTATAACCATCGAACAAAAGGAACATGCCATAAAATTTACAAAATTTACAAAATTTACAGCTGTCTCTCAAATAACTCTATGTCTCTTCATTTCCTAGTCCCTATTCAATTAAATCGATGTGGGATTTAGAGTTGGATTTGGCTTTCCTACTCTAAAATCCAAGCATGTTATTTAACAGCATTTAAAAGTTTCTGTGTTATATCAAGAAGCCAATTGCTGTAATACAGAATAAATGAAGAATAAGAAGACTATCTTTGTCTTTTCTTGGCTTTTTCTTTCAAGGCCTACACCCTCTCATAATTGTTGTTTTTCAAGGATTTCCTTTCCCAGTACACATACATGAACAAGCGAACACTTCTCTGATGACACTTATGTTTGAGTCCCATACAGCCAACGAGAACCAGCCTGACAGCAATCCCTGCATGCTCCGGAAAAAGAATTGGACTACACCTCCCCGACTGCACTGGATTCAACTCACTCCGTTTCGACTGATACTCCAACCAGAACCTCGAGTAATGACTTCAATCAAGTTGAGGATTTCAACGTAGATCCTCAATCAAACAAATCTCATCTAACATGGACTAGACATAACTCATTAGAGACTTTCCCTGTACTAGCATTTTTTTCCCCACAGGGCCCCCACATGACTACCATCGTCCCATTTCAGCAGGAAGTAACCTAGAAGATGCTACGCCCCCGTTCCCCATTATTGTTTATTAGGGTAGTGTAAGTCTAGTTAAGAATGACCTTCTTATTGTTTAGAGTTGGGATTGGAAGGAGGTGTTCAAGTTAAACACCTTTTCCACATGATTTTAAAACTTAGCTGGAATAGACATAGGATGTGTCATAGCAGATTGTTGTATCTTCTTGTATTTCACCTTTATGATTGTTAGTTTTGGATATTTTACACTATTAAGTTTTAATCCTCTTTTAGACTAAAAGGGAAATTGTAGGGAGACACCCTAGCCCCGCCCAATAGTCCTGGGACAGGTACCAGGCGGACCCGGGACTCGCCATAAGGGCGTGGTGAAGGAAAGCCAAGGTGACATAGGGAAGCTTCTTAAAGACTGCACGTGGAGACCCTAGCCCCCTCTTTCTGGCCGCGCTTGCTGGGTCCTTATAACCTCACTCCGGCCTGCGTTTTGCCCTGGTGCTTTCTTGAATAAAGAAACTTTACCATCACGGATTACAGTTCATCTTTGGGCGCATGCTACAACCCTTGATTTTCAGGCCTCTTGGTCTCTAGCTTGCTCTGGAGATCCCTTGTCTCAATCTTCCAAAGTAGGATCTACAGGAGAGCTGCCATACCTGCTCAGCATTGCTCTAGGTTCTGGGGATCCAAATTCGGAGCCTCTTACTTGCTCTGCAAACACTCTAAACACTAAGTCATCTTCTCATCCCCCACCAAAAAAAGTCTCATATTGTAGCTGAAGCTGGCCTAGAACTCACAATATGCCCCTAAATAGCTCTGAATTTGTGGGAATCCTGTCTCAGCCCACTGAGAACTAGGGCTACAGATGGCAGCACTATGCCTGGCTGGATTTTTCCAATGGCTTCAAAATGCTACTGAAGTCGAGTATAATAACATATGCCTATAATCCCAGCTCTGAGAAGGCTGGGACAGAAAGATTGTGAGTTCAAGGCCTGCGTGACCTATGCAATGCTAGTGGTTACATGTAGAATTTTTAGAGTCAAGAACTCTGATCTATTAACTTTGTAAGTTAACAAGTTTGAGTGCCAGTAATGAACAGGAGACATGAGACTCTTGGGTGAGAAAGAAAGGGCACCTATCATCAGAGGCAGAGTATCAGCATGTATGCCCCATTCCCGGCATGGATGCTTTGAGACCCTGGTGATACCTGCCTTAAGTAAGTAGTGACTTTACAGGACAATGGCTCTGCAGGAAACTGTTCATAAGTGGCAGACAAATCTGCACATCTTTATCGTGGAGAGTGATAGTTGTAGTAATATAAATGATTTATTAAAATTTTAAGCTGATTATCAGAAAAGCAAAGCAGCTGGTCACTAGCTCTCACCTTTAGCTCAGACTGAAAGGGCTGATCCACACACGACCTCTTCACCAAGTCTCAAACTGCTGCTTCTCCTTAGTGTGGCTGGAGAACAAATGCCTCATCATGACTTCCTGCTCCTGGCTTTTAGACCACTCTAGTGCTGGGATTAAAGGTGCAAATTATAATTCTCTTTTAGACTGATTCAATCTTGTGCAGATCTGGGTGGCCTTGTACTCACAGAGATCTGCCTACCTCTTAATCCTCAGTTCTAGGATTAAAGGTGTGTACCACTACCTCCTAGCTTCTCGATGCTGGGATTAAAGGTATGTGCCTGGCTTCTATGGCCTGTGGCTGGCTTTGCTTTCTGAATCTTCAGGCAAGCTTTAATGAATCATAAATAATGCTTTGTTGATGGAGTTTCTTTCCCATCTGGTCCCACAGCTGTTTAGCCCCAAATGAACACACAGAGTTGTCTATTAATTATAAACTGTTGGCCACTGGCTCAGGCTTCGGTCAGTAGAGCATGAGACTGTTAATCTCAGGGATGTGGGTTCAGGCCTCACATTGGGTGCTATTTTGTACATGGAGTTTCTTGTCCCACCTGGTCCCACAGCCACTTTGCCCCAAACAAACACACAAAGACTTATATTAGCTATAAAATTTTTGGTCAATGGCTCAGGCTTCTTATTGGCTAGCTCTCCCTTAATTATTAACCCATAACTACAAATCTATGTATTTCTACATTGTCTTATTTTACCAAAAAGGCTCCAGCATGCTATTCCTTTAGCGACTACATGGTGTGTCTCCCTGGCAGCTTCTTTCTGCCTCCTCTCCCCAGCATTCTTCTCATCTTGTAGCCCCACCTACCAGATGATCCCTTTGCCTGAATCTGCAGACTTGAGAGAACAGTGAGGATTAACCTTCATTAAGTGGTTAACACTTCATCAGATAACTCTGCCATCTGCATTCAGTGTTGGCATCATTGTTTCTAGGAGAACTGAGATTTTCCTCATTCTTTGTGTGCTCAGTAATTTGGTATTACATCCTGGGCAGTTTGAACATTTTGTCTTGAGGTTTGGATCCAATTTAAATTCTGTGGAAATGTAGATCTGGATATGGTAGTGCATGCCTTAATCTCAGCACTTAGGATACTAAGGCAGGAAGATAACTGTAGTTGGCATTTTCTTTTGGCCACCAACCAGCTCCCAAATAAAGCATGGGCTACATACTTTCAGCCCAACCTCAGATATATAGCCAGACCCTGACCATGTCACAAACAAATAAATGAATTTTTTTTTTTTTTTTAGACAGAGCCTCTATGGAGTTCTGACTATCTTGGAACTCCCTCTTTAGATCAGGTTGGCCTTGAACTCCAAGAGATCCTCCTGCCTCTGTCTCCCTAATGCTGGAATTAAAGTCATGCTCCACCATATATAGCCAAATAAATGGAATTTATAGAGGAAAGTAAGGTGCAAAATTTGACAGGATTGTTGTGCTCAGAGTTTGGACCCCACCCCCCAAAACCACCAAGAGACCAGATCCGATGCAAAAGCAAAGAGTCTTTTTAATTGCGAGTTTGAACTCAGGTCTCTTGTCCTTCCAATAAAGTGGTGAAGCAGGAGAGAGACATTGAGCCACAGTCATGCAGGACATTTATTAGGGATAGAGCAAGGGGGATCTTGGGGCCTGTAAGCTGCATGGTAACTGTCTCAGGATTGGCACATCTCCAGACTGGGGGTACCTATTCTAAGGTGACTGGTTAACTAAAGCGGCATCTGGTGGCGGTTGCTGTGGTTACTACATTCTATCCTTATCAGTAAATCGGGTCCAGAGCCTGTTAGCCTAGCCTCTGACTGGCTCTTTACCACATGGGGGATATCTTGTATTTTTTCCCATTATCTAGGGCAAGGTCAGGTAAGGTCAGGTGCACAGCACATCCTGTTGATTCAGGGCTACATCTTGTGGGGTCTTTTCTGTAGCCTGTCATGGCGGCAAAACTGTCAAAGCAAGGGCCGGAGTCATCCAAGAATGACTTCAGATTTCATGAAGAAATCTGACACTTTGGTATGGCCTGTCATAGTCTAAAGGATGGTAATGATAAGGGGCCATGCTCTACCAGGCACAAAAACATAGTGAGAGACAACTTGGTGGTTTTTACAAAAAACAAAACAAAAACAACGACAACAAAAAAAGCACATGGGCTTTGCCTAGGCATTCCAATTCTGGAAATACTCCTGAATATGCAACTAGATAAAATACCAAAGGTTTTTTTTAAAATCCTATCTGCATTGCCAAGATAGTGGTAGAACATATGCTTGGCATATAAAAGGCATGGGTTCAATACATTGTGTTAAAAGAAGAAAAAAATTTGTTGAAGTTTGTCAACTAGGTTAGGTGGCACATAGCTGGGAACCTTGGGAGGGTAAGGCAGGAGGATGCCAAGTTCAAAGTCAACCTGCTGAATTTAGCAAGATCTGCTCTCAAATAAACAAACAGTATATCCAACAGTGTCCACACAACAACAGTATACCTAATGTGTCCACATAATGTCAAATAAAAAAAAATATATGTGAAGAAAATGTTATAATGTCAACACAGAGCTAGGATGAGGCTCAGTAGCACTTGCCTCACAAAGATCCCCAATGCTGAAGAAAACGCCTTAAAAATGTCAACAGTCTTAGAACAATGTTTATAAATGACTAAATCTGGTTTTTTCCTACAGTGGATTTGT
Organism: Cricetulus griseus; assembly: GCF_003668045.3. Lineage (NCBI taxonomy): Eukaryota > Metazoa > Chordata > Mammalia > Rodentia > Cricetidae > Cricetulus > Cricetulus griseus. The sequence goes on from NW_023276806.1 coordinate 99,996,186, forward strand.
ATAGTGAAAAAAGAGATTTCTCCAAAATAGGATGGGATGGCCACTAAGCTTTTCACTCACGCCCTCTGGTGGCTACAGCGGTTGGATGCTCTAGTTTTCCCACTACCATCTTCAGTAACACTAATAGACTTGTGACACAATACCAGGCTGAATGGTATAGCACATGCTCAGCATGTGTGAGGCACAGAATTATCTCTAGTACCAGAAATAGTCATTTTTAAAAATCACTAAAAAATCCAAGACACTTATTCAGCTGGGGATGTAGCTCAACTGGTAGAGCCTACAGAGCATATTCAAAGCCCCAACTCAAAGGACCACATAAAACTGGGCATGGTGATGCACTTGAACCCTGGCCCTTGGGAGGTGGAGCTGGGCAATCAGATAAACAAGATCATCCTCTGGACTCTACCCATTTCCTGTGGCAAGCCTCTACTCAGACTTCTTTCTGGTTGAAACTTCATTTCTCGTTACAATTCACATTCTTCGTGTATTTCTTTAACTAGGTACAAATTGTTCCTCCTGGAATATTTTCTTGGCTTTTCTTTTAATTAAAAATTTTCATTTATTTTACACCAGGACCACAATTTCCCCTTCCTCCTCCCCTCCCCTTTGCCCTGCCCCCCATCCATTCCTCTGCTTCTGTTCAGAAAGGGGCAGGCCTCCTATGGGTATCAACAAAGCATGGCATACTAATTAAGTTGAGGTAGGACTGAGCTCCTCCCTTTGTATTAAGGCTGGGTGAGGCAACCTAGTAGGGGGAATAGGTTCCAAAGAGCCAGCTGGTGCATTAGGGACATGAAGCAAGAATTCTAATTATTCTTAATAATTAAAAACTCAGAGACAGATATTGGGATTAAAGCTGAAGATCAGAGAAGCAAAGCAGCCAACCACTAGAGAGTTCTCACCTCTAACAATGCTCAGATTGAAAGGAGATCCTGTCTTCAGACTGCATCTCCAGACTGCATCTGTCTCCACCAAGCCTCAGACTGCGCTGAGCTCCTGTCTCCTCCAGCCTTATATTCCTCTCTAGTGCTGGGATTAAAGGTATGGGATCCCAAATACTGAGATCATCTTTGAGCTCTGTTTCTCTTTTAGACTGGATCAATTTTGTGTAGCTCAGGGTAGCCTTGATTTAACAGAGATCTGCCTCTGTCTCCTAAGTGCTCCTAAGGGATTAAAAGTGTGTATCACCACTGTCTGGCCTCTATGGCTAACTAGTGTGGCTAGCTTTGCACTCCGATCTTCAGGCAAGCTTTATTTGTTAGATCTTAAGCAAAGTATCACCACAGGGACAGGCCCTGATCCTACTACTAGGAGTCCTACAAATAGAACAAGCTACACAACTGTCACATATATGTAGAGGGCCTAGGTAGGTCCCATGTAGGCTCCCTAGCTGTTGGTCCAGAGTTTGAGAGCACCTATGAGCCCAGCTTAGTTGTTTCTGTGGATTCCCTTGTGATGACTTTGACACCCCACCCTACTACTCCTTCTTCCTGGGATATTTTGTATCAGTTGCATTGCATTTTTCCTTTATGTTTAAATCTATGTATAGTATATGTTAATGTTCATGGGTGTGCACATGTGTAGGAGTACACATGCATGTGTGTGTGTACCTAGATGTGGAGTCAGAGGTCAATGTCAGGTAGCCTCTTTTTTTGAGGGGGAAATTTTTTTTCTTTTTTCTTTTTCTTTTCTTTTTTTTCTTTTTTTTTTTTTTTGAATCTCTTACTATGTATCATTGGCTGGCCTGGAACTTGTTATGTTGACTAGGCCTGCTTCTGAGTCCCAAGTGCTGGAACTGATGTCCCACCACACACCCACATTCTGCCTTATTGCCATTTGTTTTATGAGACCGGGTACTGACTGTCCTGGAGCTCACTATGTATACCAGGGTAGCCTTGAATCACAGATCCTCCTGCCTCTGTCTGCAGAATGGTGATACCTGATCCATCTTATCTGTTTAATTACATTTTTGTGTACATGTGGGCTAGCACATCACAACACACATTATGGAGGTCCCAGGTCATCGGGGTTGATATCTAATGTGTTCACCTGTAGCCATCTCACTAGCCTTAGTGTTTGAGACAAGGTCTCTCGCTGAACCAGGAAATCACCCATTTAAAGCCTGGCTGGCCAGCAGACCCCCAGGGATCCTTCCATCTCTAAGTCCTGAATGCAGGGACTGAAAGGAGGCCAGTTTTTCATGTAGATGCAGGAGTGTGAACTCAGGTCCTCATGCTTGCATGGCAAGGCCTTACCAATGAAACCATCTCGCTAGCTCTATGGAAGGTAATTCTTAATTAAGTTCTGTCAATCCATTCATTTTAGCTACAGAACCTTCCAAAGTATAGTTTACTTATCCATCCCTTTTAGATACTCTTGCATTTTATACAAATATAATTTTTAATAGTTAAAATTGAAGTGCATCAGAAAATAAACTACTTCCTGAAATATTGGCCCAATGTACCACAGTAGACAATGATGATCAAGAATAATAAAAATTGCAATACTGATGAGAATAACTTCATTTTTTAAAGTGGGTGTTTACTCTGTATTGGGCTGCAGTAATCAAAGTGTTAACTTGTAGGTGGATGCTTCTTTCCTGCCTGGTCCTGCAGCAGTTCAGTTGCAAATAAACACATAGAGGCAAAGATGATGGGGCAATGTCCTATTACTGTGAATGTTTCTCTTACTGGTTGATGAATAAAGCTGTTTCGGCCAAGGGACAGGCAGGATTCAGCCAGGTGGGAAATCCAAACAGGGACAGAGGCAAAGTCAGGGAGACTTCATGTAGCTACTGGGAAGGTAGGATGCCGGAGCATTCTCCTGTTAAGATAAGGCCACGTGGAAATACACAGATTAATAGTTATGGGTTAATAATTAAGAGAGAGCTAGCCAGTAAGAAGCCTATGCCATCGGCCAAACAGTTTATAATTAATATAAGCTGTGTGTTTATTTGGGACTAAACAGGACAAAAACACCCATCTACATTAACTCTTCCAACTATTTGACCTAAGAATTTTTTGTACAGTGTGTGAGAGATCTAAGTCATCTACAAGCTGTCCTAACTCCATTATACTGCCGGGGAACTAAACCTCAGAGGGTTTGTACTGGTACTTGACAGTTGATTCACAACATCAAAGAGATTTACCTACTAATGGAGAACCTTCTGTGAAGACAGATGGCAAGTGTAGACTTTCAGGTGTGCCAAGGTGAGGAACAAAAGACATAAACCCAAGAATGGCAAGGAATAGCATCAATCCTACTTGTCTAGTAACTATTAGCCAGCAGAAAACACCCCAGACACAAATGAGGCTTGGTGACAAGTTATCTTCCTTTTATTAACTAAAAATACTAGCTAAATCTGAGGGTGCTGAGCAAACATCCCCAAAGGTAAGTTTACTTGATGACTCTAGAGCCTGTCAACCTCCTTACCAAACACTCTACCAAAATTCCTGTCACAACTAACACTTGTAATAATGGTTCATTTATAGCAAATGCAATCTTATAGGGAAAACAAAGGGCCAGACTCAGTTGTTTTCAGGAAGTACTAGATCTACCTATTTAAAAGCTCAAGCGTCCACTTACAAAGTGCTGTGCCTTGGGAAAATTTAAAGTTGTTTCAATGAAGTAAATAGGTTGGCTTTTTCTTTGTTCTCTACTCGTATCTCAGTATAGTAGACATGATTGAAGTATCAGATCAGTGTGGATGGGAAACCAATCAGGAAGCTGTTAACAAAAATTCTGGATTCATTTACTTAGTGTAAGAGAAGCCACAATCTCTGTACTTCCATAGTTTTCCTTTTATTTTTAGAGAGAGGGTTTCTCTGTGTACTCTAGGCCCTCCTGGAATTCATTCTGTAGACCAGGCTATCCTCAAAGTTAAGAGAGCTACCTGCTTCTGAGTCCTCAGTGCTAGGATTAAAGGCATACACACACTTAGACTGAGACTGCCTCTAAACTTTGGATGTACCTTACAATCTCTTGGAAAGGTCAGGGTCAGGCAGCTGTCAATACTGATTATTAATACTAGCTGCAGATCATTTTAATCAACTTTCCTAGTGGGCCTGGGAAACACAGGTGTTTTCAGATTTCTCCTGGGAGTTGAATACAGAACCAGTGTTAAGCTTATAATTTTAAGGACTGAATCACATAGAGGAAGGCACTGGCAGACTAGAGCTGATGGCTGTCATTGACTGACTACGGTGTGGAGAAGCTAGAAAATTAAAGATACTAGACCATTAAAAGTCTAGGTATGTAGCATGTCGGTCACCAATGCCTTATATTCTTTGAAGTGGCATCCTTTGCAGTCAGTCACTTCTAATAGGCATGTCAGTACCTAAGTAGAGCCTGCTAAAGATATAAGATGAACCCATTCACTGCCAACCAGTATCACAACAATGGAGAAAATTAAACAGATGGTACTTCCAGCACCTGTGCCCTACAAAGTAAGCCACAACCATTTCTGACAAAAAAAAAAAAAAGAGCAAAAATTACATGTGGAAAAATACTGATAACATCAATAAATATGTATCTGTAATATTTTGAGATGATTTCTTATGGCCAACAGATAGTATCAAGATGACTCTTCTATAACCACAGATAAAAGGATAGAAAATTTAAGATTTTGCAGATGACCTAAGTTCACCATCATTGCTACTTCCTAAGAGTTTGAATATCTATTATGCATTGTTCTCATCCCTATGTAATTTTTTAAAAAAAATTTTTTTCCCCCAAGACAGGGTTTCTCCGTGTAACAATCCTGGCTCTCCTGGAACTCGCTCTGAAAACCAGGCTGTCCTAGAACTCATTGATACCCTCCTGCCTCTGACTCCAGAGTACTAGAATTAAGGCTGTGTGCCACCACACCACCTGGCTGTTTTAAGATTTTTATAGATTTACAGACAGGAGAGTTGACTAAGTGGGTAAAGGCACTTGCCACCAAACCTGGCAATCTAAATCCTGGGACCTACATGATGAGTGAAGAGAACTGATCCCTGCAAATTGTTCTTTGATCTCCAAGTTCACAACAATATACAATAAAGGCAAATTTTAAAATGGACTTACAGAAGAGTTATTTTTTGGGGGGGTGGGGGTGTACAGTTTCTGTAACATCCCTGGTCATCCTGGAACTCACTTTGTAGACCAGGCTGGCCTCGAACTCAAAGATCCACCAGCCTCCCGAGAGCTGGGATTAAAGGTGTGTGTGGACTTAAAGGAATTTGAGCCAAAGCAGTGGTCACGTAATTTCATGATACAACTGGACATTTCATTTACATAGTTCTAGTCAGTAAGCTGAAAATGAAGTGCTTAAAACTTTTTCAACTCTAAAAAAAAAAAAAAAACAACTGAAGCAGTTGGCTTATTATTCTTAGGTCCTTTTTAATGAACTTCTGAACAAGTAATGCTGAATACATGTTCTTAAATGTGTATTACTCTCACTTTTTTAAAAAAACTAAGTTAACTAACAGAAGAGTTATGAGTATTTGGTATTCCAGAATCCAGGTGATAGTCTTGTTACCATCTACTTTAAATGGCAACTTTTTCATTTTAAAAGAAACAAAGCAGCAATATGATTACTTGAGGGTTGATAGGTAGAGCTCCTAAGAAAAGCCAGTTTGGAAGAACAATGTAGCCTTGAGTGTGTTCTGAAAAACTCCAATTACAATGTAAACAGGTGGCAAATTCATTCAGGACCAAATAATGGAAAACCACAGACAGCACAGATGGTCCCTGTGCCAGTCATATACATGTAAACATAGAAGACAAGCATCATTAGTTGAAATCAACTCAAGATCTAGACCACACTCTCAAAATCACCTCACTTCCTGTTCCTCCTAAATGAGAAGACAGTGCATTCTCAGAGGAGCCAGACATCTTTACAATACAATGAGATTACCAACATGTAGAAACAAACCATCTTGCACGAAATAGTTTCTTGAACTAGAGACCAAAGCCTCACTTATGGGCCAGTGAAATGTCTCAGCAGGTTAAGGTGCCATGAAGCCTGGTAACCTGAGTTTGATCCCTGAAACACACATAAGGGTGGATGGTGAGATTCCTAAGTTGTCCTGACCTCCACAACATGCATTTTCACACAAATGTGCAAACCCCCACTCATCTTAAACCTTCATAGCTAGGCATAATGGTACATGTATTTAATCCCGGCACTCAGGAGAGGAATTCAGACCTTTATGTTTGAGGCAAGCAGTGGTACATAGTGAGATACTGTCTCAAAAAATATGACAGGCCTCAGAATGGTTTTGTAGCACTGCTAGTAATATCCTTACATTTGGTATAAGCAACCTTGAAACAAAGGCTATAGTCTGGTTTAGGTACACAGAACACTGGGGTTCCAATTTACACCAAACTTCTCTTTCTTCTAGCTACCATCCCAAAATGATGCCTCAGAGCTAACTGCATGAACTAACAAACTGCAGACTTCTAGACTCTTAATACCTTTCCCCTAAGCTTTCTTTCTTTCCTTTCACACTGGCCCTCAACTCCATCTCCTAAGTGCTGGGGTTGCAGGAATGCATCCTCACACACAGCACCCTTTGCTTGTTTTTAGTATTTTCATGAGTATGTCTTCATGGAATTAGTTATTTTACTATATGAACTAGAATATATGTAAGACATTATTTGTTAAATAACAGCGTTCTCCAGAACCTCCTACACGCTAAAAAAGACTTTCCATATGCATTTCATAGCTGTAGAAGGGAAAAGTGAAACTTGATAAATAACCTTTCCCAAAACTTATTGCTACAAATTGTAGTTTCTAACCAGCAAAAACTGAGACAATTTCTGCTTCCTGTGGTGTGACATAGCTATTTCGTAGAGTTTGTGTCTTAGACTTAATTGATTTAGCAAAACTTGGACAATAGCAAAATGGTATTAAGAATCTTTCAATTAAAAAAATCAAGCATGAGGCAGAAAAGGAAGACCCCGTCCATCAGAAAGGTTGGTCTGAATTCTCTTAGCTTCATTATCTATAGAATTCAAGGACAGTAATTACCTAAAAGAAACACGTACCATATTCAATACTCTCCTTTTTAAGCTTTCCCCAAATGGATGCTATGCATGGCAATGGAAATAAGTCTTACCAAGTGATCAAAACAGATTTCTCTGAGTTTGTTACAACCAACCTGATTCTGGACCATGGTTCTCTGAGCTCTTCATACAATCACAGTTTTCATTTCACAGCTCCGAGAGCAATAGAGCATGCAGTACAATCATGGTGAAAAAAGCAGGGCCTAATAAGACCCAGAAAGCTTTCCAGTGACATCGGCACTACTTTTAGTCATGCTATTAGAGATCATTTTATTGTTGTGCATAATAAATACAGAAAAAATAGTGAAAATGTATGACTCAACTATCTAATTAAAGCTAAGTAAACTAAGCTAGTCAGAGTTTAGCTTTTCAATGAGAAATGACAATAAGGAAATATAAAGAAAAACAAAAGGATCTTTACTTTCCTATATTAATACAGGCCGAGAGAACCCCTTCTTATTAAAAGGGTTGATAACACCAGTTCTTAGCAATAAACATAAGGCACTTGTTTAGATTACAACATCACACTGCATTTTTCCAACTTGTTTATCTAACCCTGTTTTCCCCCACAGTATCACTGGATTTTAACTGAATATGGATGGGGCAAATGTGAAATGATCCAGTTGATATACTCAGAGAGTACAGTACAATGTTTTAGGTGAACCCAGTCAAGGTCCTTTGACACCAGACAATGTATACACTATCAAGTAAACCTGAAAGAAAATAAAAGATTTATTCAATAGTTCCAGTAAAATTGGGTTGAAATACAATATACATGATAGGAATTTAGCTCCTCTCGGGTGGCATCTGCATTAGAGTCTCAGTCCTTCTGAGTCCTTCTAAGACAATCTACATTGTTTGAACATTGTCAAGACAAATAGACGGATTTCATTGTGATATACAGTAGAGCTTAAACAAATACACACACACACACACACACACACACACACACACACACACGCACGCGCTCGCGCCTACTATATGGCTGGTGCCTCCTCCAACACTGAATTAGTGGCAGAGGAAGCACTAGTGTTTTTTCCATACAATAAGAGTCTCAGTTGCCACTCATAGGAGAAATTTTTAAGTTTACTTTTTTTTTTTTTTTTTTTTTTTTTGCCATCTGTTAAGATGTTCCTGAGACAGGGCCTGTTAAAGCAAAGCACTGGAGTTCAGACTACGATTATCTTTGCATCACTAACCTGTTAGACTGGGATGTGGAATGCAGATCATGTACTATGAAATAAAAGGATTTGATCTTCTGAAAATTCCCTTTAGCGTATGAACTATCTATAACTAAAATACTACAAAAGTTCAATTTTATATACACTTAATTCATTTTACTTAAACTTAATTGCTCAGACCTTGCAAACATAAAGAGAATATTGAGCCTGAGGCTAGTTCTCAGTGTACAGGTTTGACATGTTTAAGGCTCATTTTCCCAATCAAAATAGTCGTGTTTAGTTTTCCTTTCAGATTATGAATTACATTCATAGGACCTGCCACAATCCTAGCCCTCAGTGAAATCTGAACAAAGGAGCAGCATTCTACTTTATTCTGGAACTTCCCTGACACCATCAATTAGCCCACTCTAAAAAGCTCCCATCTGTACTAACTCTACAGTGCATTTCATTGCCTCTGGCTTGCAACCTCTGTTTCCACCTGTGTATTTCACAGAAGCCCAACTCGGATTAGTGGAAATATTCACACAACTGTTTTTCAAAACAATTTATTGCATCATATTTGGTACCTTATGTTTGACAACAAAAAAGAAATTACATTTGTAACTGCAGGAAAAAGAAGCTGGTCTGTTATTGAAAAAAAAAATCTTGGGCCCTTTAAAAATTACAAAGTCTTGGGCTTGCCTGAAACAACTGAGCAAGAAATATATTCTTAGAAATGAAGGGCTTCAAGTATTACAAACCTGTGACACTGTGGAAAAGTTCCAGAGGTATCTAAACTGCAGCACTTTTTTCTGCATATCGTGAACAAGGCCTGCTGAGGTTTTTAGCTATTAGTCTCTTGATCAGTCATAGAATGGTAGTCAGGAGTTCTGCTCTTTAACTTCAAGCCATGGTAGATTTTCTTTTCTTTTTTTTTTTTTTTCACTCTCAGGTGAAAAATTCATGCTTGCTAATTAGTTGGTGCCACATCACAGTGCATTTGGTTCTTGCATTACAGTTTTAACAAGTTTGGCCAAAACAATGCTAAAGATTTGCATTGTTATTTTAGTTCTTCAAGTTTTTGTTAAAATTGAGATTGTTCCAACTGGTTCCTTCGGTTAAAAACTGTGGTACAAGAACACCAAACTGATCATGTACAGCAAATTTTGGAAACACAACACACGTACTGAACACCTTCTAGGTTTCATATAATCTGCTTGGTAGCTATGTGTCCCAGTCTCTACAACGTCAAGCGTCTGTTGTAGATGGCTCTGTACATAGTGATTCACATTGCATACTTCCTATGGTCAAGAATCAACCCCGTAACAAAATCAGTCAGATGCTAAAGCCCCAACAACTCTTTGTGCTCAGTGAAAGAATCCAGTGCTAAAACAGCATTTATGCTGTCTGAGATATAGTAAAATCTCACAAGACAAATTTAAAGTAATATTTCTGCCACACACCTGCTATGTTAGCTGTAATAGCCTCCAGATTTTATATAAATTAGTTTAAAAACATGGGCGGGGAAGGTAGGAGTACGATATGGAATTTTTTTTTAAACCCCTCAATTTTAGCAGCTTTTAATTTTTAAGAAACTGAACCTATATCCTGTAATGTTAGATATTTTATATATAGTTTTCAGCAGGATAAAAAACGTAAAAGACTATTTGAAGGCAAGAACATTTACTCCTCTCATTCTGTGTAAGTTAGAGCAATGCAGCAGGTGCGTGACAAAAATATTATACACTAGATATGGTCCAAAGTCATTCCATTTGCTGTTTAATGATGTTCAAATTTCATTGGCCAGTTCTTCAGTTTCTGCAGAACTATCTCCATTAACTGTGATCTTCATATCCTCTTCATATCCAGGGGGCATGAAAGCCAAAGCATAAGGGAAAAGCTTATGACAATTTGCTCTATAAGCTTCAGCAGCTTCTTTACAGTCTCCTAGGCTACCATCACACAAGGCTTCCAATACCTCCATGCAAGTCTAAAAAAGAAAAGGTCATGTTAGAATTCAGCACAAAACAGGTCTTATGAGACATTTCAACCATGGGGTTGAAATGGGGGTTTATAGCAAAATTAAACAAAGACAAGAGTATGTACATTTGATGAGATACACAGGCATTAAAAAAGCAATGGGTGCTGGGTGTTGGTGGCGCATGCCTTTAATCCAGCACTAGGGAGGCAGAGGCAGGCGGATCTCTGTGAGTTCCAGACCAGCCTGGTCTGCAGAGCGAGTGCCAGGACAGCCTCCAAAGCTAGAGAAACACTGTTTCGGAAAAAAAAAAAAAAAAAAAAAAAAAAAAAAAGGGAGGGGGTGGTTTTCTCTGTATAACCCTGGCTTACTTCGAAGAACTCAGACATCCACCTGCTTCTGGGATTAAAGGTGTGTGCCACCACTACCACCAGGCTAAAAGTACTGTTTTTTAAAAGGGTACTTTGAGCAAGTACACAACCTTATGAAATGACATTAATTTACCCTATGTATAAATGTTAAACTTACAATGTCAATGCCAGTCTCTGCCAGTCTCTGCATATAGGACATTAACTTTCCTTCTTTTGGGGAAGCAATGAGCCACGACAAATACTGGCCAGGACATGGTGGCCCATGTTTAATCCCAGCACTTGTGAGGCATAAGCAAGTGGACCCTTATGAGTTCAAGGCCAGTGTGGTCTATGTTATATATAGTGAGTTCTATTCCAGCCAAGGCTACTCTCAACAAATAGCAAAATCTATTCCTGTTATCATTAAACCCCAAATTCAAATCAAGGAATGTTGAGGCTAGAGAGATGGCTCAGCAGTTGTTGCTTTTGCAGAGGCCTCAAGTTTGGTTTTCATCATCCACACGGTGGTTCACAACTATCCCTACCTTGAGTTCTAGGAGATCCAAAGCCCTCTTCAGACCTTTAAGAACACCAAGCATACATATGGTGCATATCCATACATGCAGGCAAAACCACTCAAATACAAAAATATATTTTTTAAAAGAGCAATCCTTGATGCACAAACAACCCCAATAAGCAGAAAAATGTCCAGTACAAAGTGATTAGAAAAACAGGTCCTGTCTGTCTGTCTGTCTGTCTGTCTGTCTGTCTGTCTGTCTGTCTGTCTCTCTCTCTCTCTCTCTCTCTCTCTCTCACACACACACACTTCTTTCACACACTTGTATCTGCATTTTAAAATGTTTCATGTTATGTGCATTCCTCATTTTCTTTAACATTTATTTATTTATTACATATACAGTGTTCTGTCTATATGTATGCCTGCAGGCCAGAAGAGGGTACCATGTGGGTGCTGGGAATTGAGCCCTCTCTCCAGCCTGAGTACACGTAATTTTATCATAACATATTTTTTAAGTAAAGTTATTTCAGGTTATATACACGAAACTATTTACTATATACCAACTAACCTGGCATACTTGTACATAAGACACACACACACACACACACACACACACACACACACACACACACACACACACACACACACACACACGAACACATAACCCCTTAAAACTTTTAGTGAGAAGTAAAAGAGTAGTTAGTTTCTCTTACAGAGAGATTACTTAAAATAAATAAATAAGTAGACCCGGTTACCTGAAGGTTTCTGTTGTTGAGGGATCCATCAAGTGTTGTTGCCAGCTCTATTGCTCGTTTCTGACTAGAAGAATCTAAATAATATACCATTTTGGCAGCTAAATGGGAGGGAAAGGGGAGGCGCCTTAGTTTAAGAACCTTGAACAGTCTTGGCATCTACTCATTCTGATTTAAAATAGAACGTATGCACAAGCAGTGCTATATGTTATAGCCATGGGAGAGAGACACTTTTATTACAGTAACACCCTAAGAGGATCGGACTGTCTACTGTTAAAGGATTAAGATACATAAGAGATCCGCCCAATGGAACAGAATTTTAGTTAAACCATACATAATCAAACAACATGAGGCAATACAAACACTCTAATACCTGTGTTGGTGTAATAAGATTGTAAATCATTTTCAAATGGTTCAGTAATTTCACATGGGAAAAGGCAATGAGAGAAACAGCCATGAGCTTAATGGCCTAAGATGAAAGCTTGCATTCACCTTCCTACAATGGCATACAAAGCTCTAGGCTTTAGCCAGGTTTGCTTTGTTTTGTCTGTGACAGACCTCACTGTGTAGCTCTGGCCTGGAACTTGCTAGGTAGACAAGGAAGGTACAAGATCCATCTGCCTCTACCTCCACAGTTCTGGGATTAATAGTGTGTGACAACAATCTTATAAAAGCACAGTAATAAAGCCCAGACTTTGTTCACTGTGACTGACTCTTATTGCCTCAAACTTTCTGAAATGTAAGATGGTTTTCAGGTGTTTAGCTTACCAAGTCTGATAAATACATAAGCATGAGAAATCAAAATCACATTAAGTGAGCTTTATAATCACAATAATGGAAGCATGAGAAGAACACAAGCTTTACTTGCACAGTTTTATAATATATACAAATTCACCCTGGGGTGGTGGGTACTGGAGATAAAACCTGCTTAATTCAGCTTGTACTTCTAAGTGAGATGGCACAAGCCTTTAGTCCCAGAACCTGGAGGCAGAAGCAGGCAGATCTTTGTGAATTAGAGGCTAGCCTTCTTTACACAGTGACTTTCACATCAGGCAGGGGTGCACAGTGAGACCTTACTCCCCCCCCCAAAAAAAAATCAGTTGTACTTATTTATGTTAATTCTGAACCAGTAGAAACAACATATCTTGTTTTACTGTAACGATTCTGTTTCACAAAAATTTAAAATATAGAAGAAGCAACTACACGCTGCCTGTTTTCCTACTACTAAAAAAGTGTAGTGCATATTGCCATTTTGAGCAAAATATATACCTTACCTTGACAGTGATTCATTAAAATACTAAAGTTGTTCAAGAAGGCTACTGGAAGGACCAAATAAAGTGATTACCTGATAATCTGTGTGGCAATGAATCAGAATTCCTTTTCAGAAAAGTTTCATTAAAATTCTTTGGATTTGTTGCTCCAAAAAGACGATTCATTTCTTGTTTTAATACTGTTCTAACTGTTTCAGGTAAGTCTTTACTTTCACACACTGTTGAATAAATTAAAAAGACAACTCTTAGCAGCTTGATACTCTGATAAAGCTTGTAATAGTTCATCGTCTTCTACACCCAAAGAACCTTTACTAGTTAAAGCAAAAATCAAATATGACCAACTTCACTAATCTTTATCTTCAGGAACCATGGATGGGGTTATTCATTTTAAACTTGAAAGAGGGTGAGAAGTAACCTAAAAGATGCCTTAAGGAAAAGCTACTATGTGTCAAAGCTCTAAAATTATGTTATTGGCATTCAATAAATTATACTTATCATTTTACCATACTTTTGAAAACAGTAAGTAGATTTTCCTTCATGTCTTTAATCCCAGCACTCAGTAAGCAGAAGCAGGTGAGTGTAAAGTCAGCCTGGTCTATTCACTGAGTTCTAGGACAGTCGTGACAACGTGCAAAGAACTTGCCTCAACAAATAAATAAATAAAGTAAAAAAGGGCAAAAGAAGTCCAGGGAGATGGCTTAGTAGGTAAAAGCACTTGCCAAACAAGCCTGTGGACCTGAGCTCAATTCCTGAACCTTGGGTTAAAAAGCCAAAAACAGTCAGGCACATCAGTAACACTAACATTTCTATCCCAGATGGAGGGAAAGGGCTTGAAAACAGTGTTTATTTTAAGCTTCTAATACAAATTGAAATCAATGTATTGATCTGATTGTCAAAATAACTGAAAAGCACACGATTGCTTTTAGATGACTCTTTTTTTTTTTTTTTTTTTTTTTTGGTTTTTCGAGACAGGGTTTCTCTGTGTAGCTTTGGAGCCTATCCTGGCACTCACTCTGGAGACCAGGCTGGCCTCGAACTCACAGAGATCTGCCTGCCTCTGTCTCCCGAGTGCTGGGGATTAAAGGCGTGCGCCACCAATGCCCAGCTTTTAGGTGACTATTTTAAAGTAACAAAATTTACTTATAGATAGGTTGTAACTTAGCAGAAGCATGTTTTGCCTACCAAGCATGAGGTCTAGGTTCAATCTCCATTACAGAAACAGAGAAAGAGAGCCAAAAGATTCTCAAATACATGAACCACACAATTGTATACCAACACTACATAGCATTTATGGACTTTAAAATTAAATCTTCATCACAAAAGAACAATATTTTTCTCTTAGCTAACTGAATATGCAATTCCTTTAAAATGACTGAGTTTAGTTCAGATTCTTTTTATTTTTTTAAAGATTTATTTAGGCCGGGCAGTGCTGGCACTTGCCTTTAGTCCCGGCACTAGGGAGGCAGAGGCAAGCAGATCTCTATGAGTTCGAGGCCAGCCTGGTCTACAGTGTGAGCTCCAGGACAGGCTCCAAAGCTACACAGAGGAACCCTGTCTCAGAAAAACAAACACACACACAAAGACTTATTTAGTATGTATACAGTGTTCTGTCTGCATGCCAGAAGAGGGCACCAGAACTCATTATAGATGTTCATGAGCCACCATATAGTTGGTGGGCACTGAACTTAGGACCTCTGGAAGAGCAGCCAGTGCTCTTAACCTCTGAGCCATCTCTCCAGCCCCCATACTTTTTTTTTTTAATTTTTTAATATTTATTATTTGCTTTTACTTATGTACGTGTATGCCATGTGTTTTTAGATGTTGCTTGGGGCCTAAAAATGGCATTGGTTAGCCCAGAGCTGGAGTTAGAGGTATTTGTCTAATGTGGGTCCTGTAAATCAAACTCAAGTCCTCTGGAGGAGCAGCAAAATCTCTGACCCAATGAGCCACACTCCAGTCTGACATTCAATATGAGCTACTAATCAAATATGTGAAGTATGGGAATAAAAACCTACCAGAATTAAAGAGTCGAATCATGCATTCATGAAGCCAGGGATGACTAGAATCAATAGCAAATGCCCGCTTTACTGATTGTAGCATCAAAAGAAACTTTTCTATAAAGAGAAAAAAATACTATTTTGATAATTTGATAAAATAAGTTATCCTTCCTGGAAGGGCCAAGGACCTTAGAAACACAAAAAGTGAATTTAGACTCAATCATATTGGAGCTATAACATCTTTGAAGCAAACATTTTCCTTCCAATTGGCTACATGTCAGTTATGTTCATATGCCATTCTTCAAGTGGTTCCACAAAAAATAACTTACACGGCATTCTGTGATATATGAACTAGTATCATATAAACAGAGAAACAAAATTTAAAACCAATTTGTTTCCAGTTTCCTTTAATAAAAACAAAGACATGTTACATTCCATAGAAAAACTCTCCTTTTCTGTATTCAATGACACACAATTCCCTTTCCACCTGACTCTGTCCATCTCTGACTCCTCTGCCATCTCTGGATGCCATCTACCCAGACTATATTTTCTAATTGCTCTACACTATCCCTATTCCCACCTGCTTACCTTTCCCAAGTCTCAGCGGTGCCTCCACCTGTTAAACAGAAACTTACACTGAGTCTTCTTGATAGTCACCTCTTTGTTGAGACTTTCCTAATTTGGCATCATGTTTCAAATATCAAAGTAGAAAACCCTAAGTTATTCTGAAATAATTCCTTTCCCATGGCCCCAAAACTCAGAAAACATTAAAATTCCTGCCATGCTCTTTAATCATCATCTATTAGAAATCAATGAAAGATGCTGAGGCACCTTTGAAATTAGAACACAGCCAAGAAGCCAATTCAACAGAGCCCTCCATTATCCCTTTAAGCAGCAAAACTTTAGTGTATCTGAGGATTCCACCTAGAAACACTTTTGTTTTTAATTTACATTTAAGACGAGGTTCTCACTATGTTTTGGCTGGCCTAGAACTCATTCGCCTCCTGCTGAGATTACAGGAACAGTTGCTACACTGTACTACTGTGCTAAGAATTGTATTGATTTTGTGTGTGCTAGTGGAGGTCACTGAATTATACTAGTAAGTTTTCTCCTTCTTCCAAATGGTTTCTGAGATTGAAACTCAAAATGTCTTGCTTGGGGGTATCTGATGAACCATCTTGCTGGCCCTCTAAGATTAATTTTAAAAATAACTGGGTTAATCAGGCACCATGGTGCACCCCTTTAAATCCAGCACTCAGGAGGCAAAAGCAAGTAGGACCTCTATGAGTTTTAGGCCAGCCATTGCTCATAGTGAAATCCTATCTCCCTGCCCCTCCCCAAAAGGAGGGTTAAGTGTTTAAAATATAAAAATTACCTATTTAATAAACTTATTTTCAAAGTTTTAATTGTGAAAAATAGAAAATATAGTTAAGATAAATTTTAACATCTTAAAAATGTATCAAGAAACAACTGCAATCTATTGATCCATTTCTTCCTAGCCACTTCTGTATTATATATCTATACAAATATGTTAACAGCTGGGCATACTGACACACACCCATGATCCCAGACTCAGGAAGCAAAGGCAGGAGAACTGCTGACAAGTTCAAGTCTAGCCTGGTCTACACACTGAGTTCCAGCCCAGTCAGGAAAACACAGGGACTTGTCTTCATAAACAATTAAACATTCAATTAATACTAAGTTTTGCATCCTATTCAAAATAAAAGTTACATTACAGTCTATCTGTATTGTCCATGTGGGCCTTGAACTCATGGGCCACAACACTCCTGCCTCAACTTCCCAGTAGCTGGGACTAGCTTCACAAAAACTACTTATTGATGTAACAGCCTTAGTCTGATCTTACTAATAACCAATTTCCTTTTATTTCAATTCATACTACCATAATAAACTTTTCCAATGAATTACACAAATTCAATATTATGAAACTTGTGTGTATGTGTGTATGTACGTACATATGTATGTACGTATGTACATGTGTACACAAGAGCATTCTAAAAGTGAAAGACAAGACCATTCTTCTGGCCCTTCCAATATCGCCAACACCAACACTGCTGACATTTTCTGTTTTTAGTGGACACTCTCTTTCACAATCATGAAGACTAAAGATCCAGCTCAGAAACTACTTTTTATTTATGTTATCAGCTCATAACAGATAAAAGTTATTTGATGCTTAACTGTAGAACCCACTATTTTTTACATTTTCTTTTCTTTTCTTTTTCTGAGACAGGGTTTCTCTGTGCAGCCTTGGCTGACCTGGAACTCACTCTGTAGAACAAGCTGGCCTCTGCCTACAAAAGGCTGGGATTAAAGGTATGTGTCACTACTGCCTGGCTAAGCTTTACATTTATATTAAGAATTTTTATCCACAAAATCCTAAATTTGTTCCTTGAATCACACATGACGTGATTACTACCTCTGACTTAATCCCAGGTATGCAGCTACTGTTGGGCTTTGTGTTCTCGAAGAAGTCAAATAGTATCACTGTATTCTCCCACAACATTCTGTGCATAGCATGCATTTCTACAAGAAATCTATATTGGCCTCTGCCAAGAAATGCAACAGTGGTGGGTGACACTAATCCTAAAAAATGGAGTGATCAGTTTTATCAGGGCCACTGTAACCTAATATCCTACCTTTCCTAAAGTAAATCTCAAAGGCAAAAAGATGAGTTTCTATCTTGTTCTTCACCAAATTCTTCAACGGTGTTAAAAACTTAATAGCTTCTTCCAATGGAGTCTCAACCTAACAAAATAAAAGACATTATACAAAAGGAAGTAAGATTCTTGAGGAATATGAACTTAATTTAAACTCCTGTTTTCTTTTGCCAAAAGTTAAAAAAAAAAAAAAGCACTTACCAGTTACCCAGAAACACACTGTCAAATTTTAACCTTTCATAAGACAACTTTTTTCTCTAGAATTCTTAAATGATTTTTAAAAACTCTTATTATTTTTAGGTATATTGGTGTTGTTGCATGTGTGCCTGTACATGATATGCATGCAGTGCCCTGAGAGGCCAGAAGAGTGTGAGATATCCTGGGAGTGGAGTTCAGACTTCTGTAAGCCACAAAATGGGTGCTAATCTTCTGGAAGAACAATTTTAAACAAATCAACTAGGTGCTGGAGAGATGGCTCAGTAGTTCAGAGCAACTGCTATTCTTGGAGAAGACCCAGGTTTGGTTTCTAGCACTCAAATAAAGA
Source organism: Cricetulus griseus (assembly GCF_003668045.3). Classification (NCBI taxonomy): domain Eukaryota; kingdom Metazoa; phylum Chordata; class Mammalia; order Rodentia; family Cricetidae; genus Cricetulus; species Cricetulus griseus. The sequence goes on from NW_023276806.1 coordinate 100,014,480, forward strand.
CTTACAACCATGTGCTAACTCCATTTCTAAGGGATTCAACACTATCTTCTTACCTCTGCCAGCACCAGGCACTCCGTGGTGCACAGACATACACACAAGAAAAATACACATACATATAAAATAAAACAGTATGTCTCTGTCTCATGAAGATTAGATTTCAAGGCAATTTGTAATTTGAAGATCATATGCTGGGCATGGTGGCTCTTGCCTGTAATCTTAGCACTTGAGGAAGGAGAACTGCCACAAGGTTGAGAATAGCCTGGGCTAGGATGAGCCCCTGCTCAAAACAAACAAACAAGCTTTCATGAAAATTTTAGGTTTATCTTTAGCTGACTGAGTACCAAACTTATTAACTAAACCCACAGCATTTTCCATTTCTCCATGGACGGAATTACTGATTTAATGGTATTGTTCTATGTCATACATATGCTATCTTGAGATGATTCACACACACACACACACACACACACACACACACACACACACACACACACAGCACTTTAGGCTATTTGGCATTGACTTTTAGAATATCCTTCAAGTTGCAACTACTAATTATGGAAGGCTTGATGTAATCTAGCCTTGACACTACCAAATAAGTGAGAATGCTACTGGATAAGAGCATCTTTGAGCTACTTATACTAGGAAAAGAGGAGCCCTTATGTTCCTTGCAAGTAATAATACTATGAAGTCAGAAACAATCTATGAGAGGGGTTCCTTCTATGTTCTCAAACAATGCACTCAGAAACTTAGTTCTGAAAATCTATAACCCTAGCTACTAATAATCATTAGGCCATATTGTGACACCTGGCACAAAAACAACACTGCAGCTCAGACTCAGGAAAACTTTCTAAAGGAGGAATTGAAATTCAAATTTCAAATGATTAGTGACGCTAAAATGCATTTATTCTATCCATTTAACACATGAGTTACATAACCATTACCCCCATAGAATACAATTGCTGTGGTCAAAAGAAAGGTTATTAATCAAAATAACTCATGTGATAATAATTATTAAGTATTTAGGTTTGGGTACAATGATTAAAATCCACAAATCAGAGTCTGGTTTTTTTTTTTTTTTTTTTTTTTTCTTTCCTAGACAGGGTTTCTCTGAAGGTTTGGAGCCATTCTGTAACTTGCTCTGTACACCAGGCTGGCCTGGAACTCACAAGAGATCTGCCTGCCTCTGCCTCGAGTATCAACCACCGCCCAGCCAGAGTCTGATTTTTTAAAAATTTTTTTTTTTTCAGACAGGGTCTTGGTTAGGTAGCCTAGGTGAGCTAGACTTCCACAAGTTGTCCTCTAATCTCTACAAGCACAGCCACACACATACATACACATCTGCACAAAAAACACACAAACAAATACATAAAGATAATTGGAATTTTCAAAGCCAAAAGTTTGCCGTGGCACTCACACACTTGTGCTAGGCACAACTATGAAATACCTTGGCCAATTTCTCTGGGATAAGTTCTTCTTTGGGGCCTCCGATTTCCTCATCATCATCATCCTTTTTCTTTTTCTGATTTCTCTGCTGCTTTTCTTTCTCTGCATTTTTTTTCTCTTCTTCTATCTGGGCTTTCTTTTGTGCTCTTCTTTGTTTATTACGTAGTTTCTTTAACTCTTTGTCAGACATGTTTGCTGTAGGAAGTAAGTGTTAACAGAATTATAAACATATTAACAAAACTCACTGTAACTACCTGAGAAACTTTCTCTTTTTTTTTTTTGGTTTTTGAGACACAGTTTCTCTGTGGCTTTGGAGGTTGTCTTGGAACTAGCTCTTGTAGACCAGGCTGGTCTCGAACTGACAGAGATCCGCCTGTCTCTGCCTCCCGAGTGCTGGGATCAAAGGTGTATGCCACCACCGCCTGGCAACTTTCAAAATTTTATTGGTATAGGTGTGTGATGGTTTGAATAAGAATGGCACCCACAGGCACCTATATTTGAATGCTTAGTCATCAGAGTGGCACATTTGAGAAAGAGTAGGAGATAAGGCTTATTGAAGGAAGTGTATCACTGGGGGTGAGCCTTTGAGGTTTCAAAAGCCAATGCCAGGACCAGCCTCTCTTTGTCTGGTGCCTAAAAAAGCAGGATATATTTTACTATTTTACTATCATGCCTGCCACACTCCCTACCATGATGATAATAGACTGAAATTGCAAGAAAGCTCACTTAAATGTTTCTTTTATAATAGTAATCTTGATCATTGTGTCTCTTCACAGCAATAAAACAATGACTAAGATAAGATGCATTGTCTGTATTTATGTTATGTGTACCACATGTATAACAGGTGCCCTCAGAGGTCAGAAGAGAGTACTGTAGCCCCTAAAACAGGAGTGTGCAAAGGAACTAATCTTAGATGATTTGCTGGAGTAGCAAGTGCTCTTAACTGCTGAGCTATCGCACCAGACTCTAATTTTTACCCCCAAAGGCTTTAGTTATTTAACTAAATATTTAAAGGGTGAGAGGCATGTGAATGCAAAACCTACAAAGGCCAAAAGACAATGTCAGACATCCTGGAGCCAGAGATATGGGCAATTGTGAGCCACCCAACATGAGTGCTGCGAGCCAAATTTGGGTCCTCTCCAAGAGCAGGATATGATCTTAACCACTCCCTGCTTTTAATTTTTTATTTATTCTAAACTAACTTTATTTTGTATATAGTAACATTGTTTACATATTAAACAACACTGTAGCCAGGCAGTGGTGGCACACACCTTTAATCCCAGCAACCACATGGTGGCTCACAACCACTCTGAATGAGATCTGGTGCCCTTTGCTGGCATGCAGGCAGAAGACTGCATACATAATAAATAAATAAAATCTTTTAAAAAAAAAGATATGTTTCATTATGCTCTAATAACATTTTATCAAATGGATTGTGTTTTTTGAACTATACTGCAAGGCCTTACACGTGCTAGAAAAGAACCAACTGAATTACTTTTCCAATTTTTAGCTCTTCTAACAGAGTCTTACTATATGTGGTGGTCTGAGTGAAAATGGCCCCATCAGGCCCATGGAGAGTGGCATTATTACGAAGTGTGGCCTTACTGGAGGAATTGTGTCACTGGGGATGGGCTTTGAGATCTCAGAAGCTCAAAGTAGGCCTAATGGCTCACTGTCTCTTTCTGATGCCTGGAGAACCAGATGTAGAACTCTCAGCTCCTTCTCCAACACCATGGGTTCCTACCTCAATGACAATGGACTAAATACCTGAACTACGAAGGCAACCACAATTAAATGTTTTCCTTTATAAGAGCTTGGTTATGGTGTCTCTTCATACCTGTGAAGAGACTGTGGTCATATATATCTGCCATTATCTTAAAGGGACTCATGTCAGTTCACTACAGTAAAGTCATAACTTAAAAATATTTATACATATAATAAATATATACCATATATGAAAGACCACCTTTACTTTGAGATTCTTTCTCTAATAAGTGTTAAGGGATCACTTCTCCCTAGAAATCTTGATACCTCACTAAAAAATGGTAAAGTGAAAAATGAGTCCCAGCAGTTTTCCTAGTCTTCTTTTAACCACTTATTTTTAAAATGAGCTGTGGTGTCATTGGATCCTTAGACACCCACCAAATATCCAAAAAAAACTTCTCAAAACAAAAACAAAATCAAACATCAAATTAAGTCTTAACTTATTTTGGAAGCATAAAAGTGGTGTTTTCCTTCTATTACTTAGACAAATTCACAAAACACCCATCATTTTCTAGTCGTGGACAACAAGCCCCCACCAAGATACTCAATAAAAATCTCTGGGGGCAAGGGAGCTACATTATTCATTAACTTAAGTACCTATAAACACAAACAGCGTGGGTGTTGGAGAGATGGCTCAGTGGTTAAGAGAACTGACTGTTCTTCCAGAGGTCCTGAGTTCAATGCCCAGCAACCACATAGTGGCTCACAACCACCTTGAAGGAGATCTGGTGCCCTCTGCTGACATGCAGGCAGAACACTGTATACATAATAAATAAAATCCTTAAAACACACACACACACACAAAGAGCAAATAATGATAAATCTCTGAATGTTATACCTGTATCAGCCTCGTGTTCTTTATTCTCATCTGTAAGAGGGTTGTCATGAAGCTTCAAATAGATCTCAATAGCAATTCTAGCTGCTTTGAAGTAAAATGGATGCTGCCGAAGTACATCTTCTAGTTTTAATAAGTCCACATATGATCTAAGGGTGATCTTCCTCATACAGTATGTATGAAAATCAAACTGGTCATCGGTGATTTCTATAAAATGCTAAAAAAAAAATTATCTTTTTATTATCACACTGGAGTACAACATTGTCCAAGAAAACTATAAAAGCAAAACCTTGGGATTACTTGCTTCATTAGCATGAAAAATAAAAATATAAAATTATAATAATTTGATATATTTGGAATATGAAATAAAAAATATAGTTGGCAGAGGCTGGAAAGATAGCTCAATGGTTAAGAGAACTGGCTGCTCTTGCAGAGGATCCAGGTTCAGTTCCCAGAACTCACATGGCAGCTCACAACTGTCTGTGTACCCACTTTCGGAGGATCCAACACACTCACACAGACATAAATGCAGGACACCAATGAAAATAAAACTGAAATAAGTTAAAGGGGATAATAACACTTCATACATATTTCCTTCTTAAGTCATATTTAAGTAAAACTATTCTGACAAACTACCCACTAACTGGTATATATGACAATGCTACTATACAGTTGGCACATATACTACAGAAATTTTTTTGAGGCTCTAAATCTGAACTCTATGTAGGATGCACTTTTATGTAAATGAAAAATTAAGTAGCCAATAAGTCAAGAAATCAGCAACCTCATAGTTCAACCAACAAAGATATTCTACATTTGATATTACAAATGTCAACTTATTAACAGAACCTATGTTTATATATAAAACAACACACACCCCAACACTAGTCATAGAAATCTATCGTGAAGACTACCAAAAAAAAAAAAAAAAAGATTTTCATCTGGAAGGTGGTGGTGTACAGACAGGGTCCTTTTTTTGTTTTTAAGATTTACTTATTATGTATACAGTGTTCTGCCTACATGTATCCTTGCAGGCTAGAAGAGGGCACCAGACCTATTACAGATGATTCTGAGCCATCATGTGGTTGCTGGGAATTGAAATCAGGACCACTTAAGACCAAGTAGTGTTCTTAATCACTGAGTCATCTCTCCAGCCTCAGACAGGGTCTTACATAGCCCAAGCTGCCCTCAAACACACAGTGGTGATAGGCCTTGAACTCCAGAACTTCCTGCCTCTATCTCCCAAGATCCCAAATGTTGGAATTACAAGTACACATTAGCATACCCAGGCTGAAAAATTATTTTGTAAGAAAATTATTAACTGCACTGCATATAGAAAGATAGCAAAAAAGCTTCCAAGCTCAAATCTTTATCAAGGATAGACAGCAGCAATTCAAAAGTTAGAACTGCATGCAGTAAAAACATCATCAGGACACAAAGGTTTCCTGAAGTCTTTGAAAAGGATTCTTAAAGGAATAAAAGATCATACCAGATGTTTTCATTTACAAAATCTGAATATGGTATTACTATTCTAAAATATATGCTGTGAATTACAAATGTGGAGGGGAGAGTGGGGGAGATATGATGGCTTTCACAAAGGCTTCAATATCTGATCAAACAAAATTAGAAGTTCACATATGTTAGATACTTACTCTCTCAATTTCATGACATTTCTTAAGTGCTTCACCAAATTTGTTCATTGCTTTGTATGCCTGGGCACACTCCGTCTGGAACCACATGCACTGCATTTCATTCAGGTTCTCTACTGCTGATGTTCCTTCCTAAATGAAAAATCACACAGTGATTCCAGACAATCCCCACCAAATACATCACGGTATCATAAGATTTAAAAAGGAACAATAGTCAATTGATGACATTTCTGAAATAATTTTTGAGACAGGGTCTTTCTTGGCTATCCTGGAGCTCTGTAGACCAGGCTGGCCTCCAATTCAGAAATCTGCCTGCCTCTACATCCTGTACCAAGAATAAAAGTATGTGCCACCACCACCTGACTTAAGTTCTTTTTCTAACCACTAGGGATAATAATTTTGCAAGTGACTCCACAAAAGATCTACAATAACTGGGTGGCAGGGAATAACACAATAAATAATAGCATATGGCAGATAAGTAATAAATACTAGTTCCCTTAACTCCTAAAACATTTTTCTCGACAGTAATCACTACAAGCCAGTTTTTTTTTTTTTTTTTTGGGGGGGGGGTCTTTGTTTTGATTATTTGTTTTTTTGAGACAGGGCTTCTCTGTAACCTTGGCTGTCCTGCAACTTACTCTGTATAGAGTGACTGGCTTTGAACAAAGAGATCTGCCTGCCGCTGCCTCCTAAGAGTGCTGGGACTAAAGGGCATGTGCCATCATTGCCAGCTACAAATTAATTTTAAAAACCATTGTCCAGGGGCTGGAAAGATAGCTCAGCGGTTAAGAGCACTGACTGCTCTTCCAGAGGTCCGGAGTTCAATTCCCAGCACCACATAGTGGCTCACAACCACCTTGAATGAGATCTGGTGCCCTCTGCTGGCATGCAGGCACAAGATTGTATACATAATAAATAAATAAAATCTTTAAGAAAAACAAAAAACAAAAAACTACCATGACTGAGTTAAGATGACTACAGCTGTGAGGTACACATCTTTAATCCCAGCATTCAGAAGACAGAGGCAGGCGGACCTCTGAGTTCAAAGATGGCCTGGTCTACAGAGTAAGCTCCAAGACAGCCAAGGCTACACAGAGAAACCCTGTCTCAAAAAAAAAAAAAAAAAAAAAAAAAAAAAAAATCCAACAAATATAAGATAATATAAAAAGAAAATATTTTATCTAATGTTGACTATTCTTTGTCTAATACAATAATTTAATATCTGGACAACTGTGATACTGACAAGAAACTTAAGGGGCTGGAAAAATGACTCGCTGGTTAAAAGAACAGGGTGCTCTTCCAGAAGATTCAGGTCCAATTGTCAGCACTGACATGGCTGCTCATGACTGTCTTAACTTCAGTTAAAGCAAAGACAATGCCCGAGTCTGGCCTTGGTGGGCACCAGGCATGCACAGGGTTCACAGACCGTACACATGAAGGTAAAACATCTACACACATAAAAGAACTAACTTTGAAAGAGAAAGGTATGAACACGAAGTCAACTATGTCCTATTTACACTCCAGAACATTAGCCATACAAACCCTTGTAAACTTGGAGCACATTTCTTCAGCCTCTTTAATCAGATTGGCTTTTAACATGTATTTTGCACACTTGGAATTAATAAATCTGTCTGCTGTGTCCAGGGCCTGAGCTTCATCCATCCATCTGGCAGCTTCTTTAATATTCCCAGCATGCTTGAAGGTAGAAAAAGAAAATCAACAATTTTGATCATTTTATTGTGTTAAGTAATTTATGACCTATAAATAATTAAACAAATGAAAGAAAAGATACTCTTTTAACTCAAGACCTGGGGTTAGGTCCCAGCACCCATGTAAGAAAGCCAGTTGTAGTAGCTTGAGTCTTTCATCCTATTACTGGGAGAGGTTAAGACAGGAATATTCCTGGAACCCATCATCAAGTTAGCCTTGCAGAACAGTCAACCACCAGGTCAGACAGCTATTAATGGACATTCCCCCACTATCCTAATTATAATTCATTTCGCTAGGACATCTGGAAAAGCAGTAAAACTTGGCTTTAAAACATTTGGGGTAGCAAACAAGATGGCTCACTCAGCAGTTAAAGAGAAACTGCTGCCAAGCCTGATGACCTGTTCAGATGTTTCTAACCAAAAGGTAGAAAGAAAACTCTCTTAAGTTGTCCTCCAACTTACATGTACATGCTACAGTTAAGAACACATGCTGTAGCCAGGCGGTAGTGGTGCACACCTTTAATCCCAGCACTCAGGAGGCAGAGGCAGGCAGATCTCTGTGAGTTCGAGACCAGCCTGGTCTATAAGAGCTAGTTCCAGGACAGCCACCAAAGCCACAGAGAAACCCTGTCTAAAAAACAAAACAACAACAAAAACATGCTGCCTCCATTAAAATAAATTAATCAATCTAATTTTAGACATGTTTTTAAAGTTCTGGGCCACAGTGGTTCACACTGGTAATACCAGCACTTAAGAGGATGAATCAGGAGAAGTCCCACTTTCAAGCTCAGCCTACTACCAAGACCATGCCTCAAATAAAATACAGTAATAAATAAACAAAACTTGCAGATGGGGGCAACTTGGTGTTAATGTCTATATAGTGCATATAAAGCTCTACATTCAAAACCCAGTACAAGCAAAAAAAAAGGGGGGGGTACTTGGAAATATTATTTAATTCCATTATATTCTTATATGTTTATATTTCTTTCTAAATATATTACATTAACTCCTTTAAAAAAATCCTATTACTGGATCTACTGGCAAATAAGATAGAGAAGAGGAAACTTTATGACTTCAGAACATGTAACAGGAGCTTCTCATGCATAGCTCAGAAACTGAGTCAAGAGATGGTAGCATGTACATTCAAAATAAACTAGTTTCACTTAAATAGCATCAGATACTTACACTGATCATACTTCTTCTTTTTTTAATTTTTTTAAACTTAAATTAGAAACAACCTTATTTTACGTATCAATCCCAGTTCCATCTCCCTCCCATCCTCCCCTGCCCCCATTCACTCCCCACAGAGTGAGGCCTTCTATGGGGGGAATCATCAAAGTCTGTCACATCATTTGGGGCAGGGCCTAGGCCCTCCCATGTGTGTCTAGGCTGAGAGAGTATCTCTCCATGTGATCATACTTAACTGTTAGCAGAAACACACAATTTACAGTAAATAACTATTAAACATTCAGTAACAATTCAAGTAGGAACATATGAGTCCCCCCACACACAGTATTTCTCTTATGTATTGTTTGTATAGTTATTGATAAATGAACAAATAAACATTACCATTACAACTCTAAGAATACATCAGCCTGATATTTCTCATACAATGTTACTTACTCTACCTAGAAGCTGTAAAACAACAAAAATGATGACTAATATCTCGTTACAAAAAAAGAAGGGATAAAGATTTTACCTTATAGATTTTAGCTTTTACAAGAAAGAGTTCTATCAATGTTGGTGTACTTTCAATAGCAGTATTTATGTATTCCAGAGCAATAGATGGCTGACCAATCTTATCATAATGTTGCGCCAAATAGTACTGGACCCAAAGTAATGTGGTGGGTGGCTCCTCCTTTCCATCATCTTGAAAGGGAAAAAAAGAAAAAAAAAATCAAGATTAGACATTACAAACATTAAGAGAATATCCAACCACCATAATGGCCCCTCTATTTATAAGGAAAGTAGTTTTAAAGTAGTTTATGCATGTGTCTAGATGTAATCTACAGCTAAGCACATTTTCTATTCTGTATCTTAAGTGCACCTTAGCATACTTATAGTAAGATTTTAAGAAAAGTGTGACTGCCTAATTTTCTAAGTAATATACTAACCCACATATATATTTGTGATGTGAACATTTTTATCTTTGGTGACATTTTTAGGTCTTAATATTATGCCAAACATGTAAAGATCAACAATATAGACTGAATAAGAGCTATATCTAAAGAAAATAAGAAAAATAAAAAAAACATTTATTCTATATTTCAGTTCAAGATGTAACGTTTTCAAGATGTAATTTTAATAATGTGAAAGTTAAACACAAAATTCACACAACAAAAATTTTGTCCTTAAACATAAATCTCTATAACCTGAGAATCATATTTGCTCTCAAATTCTATTTGCTTATCTTTTCCCTAGTAAGAACAGGATGGCTCAGTGGACAAATAATAGGAGTGGAACTCACCAACTCCTCATCTGATAGATCTGTAACAAAAGTGCTGCATATTCATGGGTATGTCACTGAGCCTCTTCCACATTGTAAAATATGTAGAAAAATGCTGATAATCAAAGGAATATCATGACAATTAACCAATGAAACCACTCTATGCCTTTTTAAAAGTACTGTTAAAATTAATCTGAGACCTAGAAACAATGGCCAGCTTAGTAGCAATGTGTACCCCAGGTCCCACATGGTGGGCTAGTCCACTACGGAAGCCAGAACTCTGTGGGAAAAATGATTCCAGATCTTCAGTGGTAGTGCACAAGTTAGGTGCTCGAGTTCTTGTCATTGAGTAAGTTATCACCTACCACCACAGTACTTGAAAGATGGAGCCACATAAAATTAAATAAATATCAGGAATGCTTAAATATAAATTATTTTCTTTTTTTAAGATTTTATTTATTTATTATATATATGACATTCTGCTTCGATATATATCTGCACACCAGAAGAGGGCACCAGGTCTCATAACGGATGGTTGTGAGCCACCCTGTGGGTGCTGGGAATTGAACTCAGGACATTTGGAAGAGCAGTCAGTGCTCTTAACCGCTGAGCCATCTCTCCAGCCCAAATAGAAATTATTTTCTTTGAAAACATTTGTTATATTTGTTGTGAGTATATGTGTCTGGGTGCATGCCTGCCACAGGGCATAAACAGGTCAAAGGACAACTTATCATTCAAGTAAGTTCAATTCTTTTACCATGGGGGATCCAGGGACTAAACTCAGAAATCACCAGGCCCTGAATTCATTTTTTTTTTTTTTTCAATAAAACTACTTGCCACGATGGAGAATGCAATGAACCAGTCTAATCTCGTGAAACTTGGTAAAGAACCAAAGTATAACATAGGAGGAAAAAAATTTTTGTGTCTTTCTCCATACAAGCTGAAACTTTTGTAAACCAAATTGTAAGTGAAATAAAATTTAGCTTTCAAAATAACAGTATTTGCCTACTCATAGAAGAAAATGATTTTGGCTCATTTAGTTTATGTTTTTATTAGAGAAAGGAGAGAGAAAGAGAGACAGAGACAGAGACAGAGACAGAGAGGTAAGACAGAGACACAGAGAGAACCCAATTAATCAACCTTCATCAAACCATTAGCTAGAGTTACAAGGTTCTGGAGCAATAGACATGTTTCTCACCTGTCCTGTTCAGTAGAACAGACATTAGCTGTATGTATGTTGCTGCTAACCAGCATTTGAACTGTACTATAAAGAACTAGATAGATCAGTGGTTCTCAAGCTATGGGAAACAACCCCAAACTTTAGTGGGTTAGATGACCCTTTAAAGGGTTGCCTAAGACCATTATGAAAGAAGATATTTACATTATAATTCATAACAGTAGAAAATTATAGTTAGCAACAAAATAATTTTATGGATTGATTGGGGCCACCACAACATGAGGAACTGAATTAAAAGGTCACAGCATTATGAAGATTGAGAATTATGCAACCAGACTTTTTTCTATGTGGCTAATGCTAAGCAGAAAAGACTATCCATTTCTTCATCTAACTACCAATTAAAAAAAATATTTTATAAGGGCAGAAAAATAATATACGTAAAATATATTCATCAAAATCTAGATTAAGAAAATTCACTCTCCAATAATCACAGGTTCAAGAGGTGATAAACATGAATTAAAGGAGACAACAACCAAATTATTTCTGTTAAGAGTTACTTGATCTTCAAATAAAGGAAAGGGCTGGGTGTGGTAAAGAAGGAGTATTGCTGAGCTGGATAGTTTTATGTCAACTTGACACAAACTGATTTGGGAAGAAAAAGCCTCAAGTGAGAAAATACTCCCTCGAACCAGACTGGCCTGTGGGCAGTCTGCACTATGGTTTTTAAATTAGTGATTGATCTGGGAGGGTCCAGCCCACTGTCAGTGGTGTATAAGAGATCAGGCTAAGCCTTAGGAAGCGGGCCATGGGCCAGTAAGCAGCACTCCTCTATGACCTCTACTTCAGTTCCTGACTTCAAAATGTTTGTTACCCTACTCCTTCCTGACTTCTCTCAGTCCCTGAGTTGTAAACTGCAACAAAACCTCTCCTCAGGTTATTTTTGGTCATGGTGTTTATCACGGTAACAGAAATCCCAACTAAGACAACTGTCCTGGGTTCAAGAACATCTTGGATTATAAAGTAAGACCCTGTCTCAAAATCTGGAAGAAAGAAAAAGGGAAAGAGAAAAAAGAAGGAAAGGAGAGGAAAGACAAAGGGACTGAATTAGAACGGAGGGAAAGACAAAATATAATACAACTGAAAATGTGATTGTAAACTGGTTATTAATAACTAAAGACATATTTATTTTGTGTGCATGTACATCTACATGTTGGTGATACAGTGAACAAGTATTTCTCAGTTGCAATGTACCTGGTTTTTAGGATAGGGTCCCTCACTGGGACCCGAGGCTTGCAAATTAGGTTAGGCTGGCTATCTAGCAGATCCTCCCCCAAACTGGGAATATAAACACATGCAACGAGGCCTTGCTTTTTCTTTCTTTCTTTCTTTTTTTCATGTGAGCACTGAAATCAAACTTGGGGACCCTTACACGTATATTTTACAGACTGAGCTAACTCTGTATCCATGAAAGTACTGATTTGCAAACATAATATCATCCTAGGTTATGTGTGTATGGGGTGTATATGTATGGTGTGTGTTTGGGGGGAAAATGAAATACTTGAGATTGAACCCCATGGCCTGGTAAGACACACCAAGCAAAAACTCTACCACTGAGCTGTACCAGCAACCCTCTTTCAAAATTTTGAAACAAGGTTGATATAGAAATGAATACTCTGCATTGGTATGGATTTTGGTTTATTGATACAAATTTAAGGTCAATTTTGTTATATATGTATTTCTACTCTTGTTTAGACATTGTATTTATACAGCTCATTTAAAAATGTAATGTTTAGGGCTGGAGAGATGGCTCAGTAGTTAAGAGCACTGCCTGTTCTTCCAAAGGTCCTGAGTTCAATTCCCAGCAACCACATGGTGACTCACAACCAGGCCTGCACACAGGCAGAATACTGTATAGATAATAAATAAATCTTTAAAAAAAAAAATGTAATATATTTGAGATGGATACGCATACTTCAAATCTTTCAAAGACCTACAGAATATGGCATTTAAAATGGGTTTATTAAGGTTTCTCATGAAAATGAGACATAACAGCTCCTGGCAACACCAATTACATCAGAGAGGAAGATGGGCATTGAAGAAAACTCGTTATGGAGTTTGCCTTTTACATGGCAGGAATAGCCATTGGACAAGACTGCTCTTGCCTGGACTGCTTGACAGCACGCTGTCAAAACTGGACAAGCAGGTTACAAAGAAAAGTGACTGCTAGACTTGCCAAGGGACAGCATGGTTCTTCAAGCTTCCTGCCTCATTAAAAAGTCTGCCAGACACTATGGACTATGGGCTGAAGATGGATGCCCCAACATTACAGAGGAACTTTGGGTGGCTGTCCAGGCAGTGTCTCTGTCAATTCTAGAGTTTATATATTATCCTTCTGTAGTATTTGATGGAGTTGAGGACAGATTGTTATGGTTTTTCTGAATTATGATAAAAGATAAGGTACATATAAAACTTTAGACTCACCAGGATAGGATAGATGATAGAATATTTTCTTTAAATTTTGCTAAATATTAATGAACTAAATTTTAGTAACTATAATTCTTGCTTGATAACTTTTGTTATATAAAATTTTAAATTAAACCTTCTTTTTATATAGACAGAAAAGAGGAGATGATGGGGGATGTCCTTCTGTATGCTTTGAACATATGTTTCTCTTATTGGTTGATGAATAAATGCTGATTGGTCAGTAGGAAGACAGGAAGTATAGGTGGGGCTACCAGACCAGTAGAATTCTGGGAAGAGGAAAGGCAGAGAATCAGTCACCGGAGACGCCATGTAGCTACTGGGAAGGTAGGATGCATGGGCATTCTCAGGTAAGATAATGCCATGTAGAAATACATAGATTAATAGCTATAGGTAGAGAGAGCTAGCCAATAAGAAACCTAAGCCATCGGCCAAACAGTTTATAGTTATTATAAGCCTATGTTTGTTTATTTGGGGCTAAAGGGCTAAAGGGACCAGGCTGGAAAGAAACTCCATCTTCACAGGTTCTTACTTGCCCAGAGGCCTTCAACTTCTTAAATTTCCCTAATTCAAATACTCTGAATAGATGGGATTATGAGCCCATGCCACTTACACTAGGTTACAGCTTTGTTTGAAATGTACTCTTCTCTAAGACATGTTGAAAAATTCATGAAATAATGTAAAGCTTGGGATTTAACATTAGAGGATAGCCAGGCATGATGGCCCTTGCCATTAATACTAGCATTCCTGAGACAGAGGCAGAGGCAGAGGCGGGGGATCTCTGTGAGTTTGAGGACAGCCTGGTCCACAGATGGAGTTCCAAGACAGCCAGGGCTATACATAATAGAAAAAGAATACATAATAGAAAAAGAAACTAAATGCACCATACTTGCTATCAAAATAATCAAAACTAAATGCTAATTTCATAGTCTATCAAACATGTATGTACTTACCATTGGGGTTAAATAAGCGACAACTTTTTAGAGAGGTTTCATAACCAACTACTAGTTCTTCTACAATTGCCACCTAGAGTACAAACACAAGCACATTTTAGTGAAAGTAAGTTACTGCTCTTATGCAAAATGTATTCCTTATACTAAAGGATTAAATAAATATTCCCACACATATTCCCTCCCTTTATGAGTATTTTAACCTCTAGACAAGAACCTACAAAGTCTAAGCTGGGCACACACCTTTAATCACAGAACTAGGGAGGCAGAGTCAAGTGGATCTTTGAGTTTAAGACCAGCCTGGCCTACAGATCGAGTTCCAGGATAGCCAAGAAAACACTGAGAAACCCTATCTTAAAAAAAAAAAAAAAAAAAAAAAAAAAACCTAAAAATAAAAGGCACACATTAATACTCATCTCCTAAAACCTTCATTTGTATGATAGGAAATAAAACATCACTAAACCAGCAGTGGATGAATGTTGGACAGAGGCAATGCTGTAACTTATGTCTAAATTAATTTTTATCTTAAAACATATAGAGAATACCAACAGTTATCACTTGCTCTTTATGATCAAGAATTAAATGCCATGCCCTGGCATGGTGGCACATGCATGTAATACCAGCACATAGGAGGTGGAGGCAGAAGGATCAAGAGTTTGATCAAGGTCAGCTCCAACTATGCAGCAAGCCTGAAACTTGAGACATAAAGTCTGGCCTCAGATAAATAAAAAGAATTAAATGTTATGTGAAGGGGGCATTTTTGTAAGTATCTCATAAATGAACTCGTCTCATAATTCAGAAGAAAAAGATCATTAACTTCGAATTCCAGCAAAGTGGGGTGCTAAAAGTCCAGGAAAATACCTGTCTGTCCAGATTGTACTTTCTCCTAAATTTTAACTACACTTCTGGCTTTCTCGGAGGCATGCAGTACTTTTATATTTCATTAATTCCCTAATTTAAGCAGAGCACAGTGGCAGGTGTCTGTAGTCCTATTCAAGTGTCTGAGGCAAGAGGATCAAATGAGCCCAGAAATTCTAGCCAGCTTGGGCAACATAGCGCAATACCCACACCAAATCTAAAAACAAAATTTAAAAAACATGATTTATTTATTTAATTCATCCTTAATGATTTGTTACTATAGAAATTTGCTTAAATGACCAATGAACAGATTACTGCAGGTTTTCTTGTGAGTGGACTATAAGCACGGAATTGTCACAGCCAGGTTATTCTGATATCACCTGTGCTCTCCTCACAAGTTAGGCTACACACTTACACCAAGGTGCAATATGACATTCCCAAACTGTTTGAGTTAGGTGCATTTAATAACAACTGAAAGACTATCATAACGCAGAATTTAATCCAATATCATGTAAACTTAGTAAAAGTCAAAAATTATTTAAGTTGGATACTATGAAAAGATTTGAAGGAAATTATAAAAACTAGAATAGGTTAGATTCTTATGGATGTGACCTATGCAAGGAAAATAAAAGGAGCAATCAATTAAGCCCATACATACCTTGGGCTTTTCAACAAAAGACTGACAAATGCACATTATGTATTACACATGCTCAATTTCTCCCACCTTTCTAATTCTTTTCAATGATCTTTCATGTTTTTAACCCAATATATCTTGATAACATTGTTCTTGCAAGGAAATAATCAACATAAAGATTAAAATACCCCTTTAAAAAGCACTTGAAGGCTGGGAGGTGGTGGCACATGCCTTTAATTCCAGCACTCGGGAGGCAGAAGAGGCAGGAAGATCTCGAGGCCAGCCTGGTCTGCAGAATGAGTTCCAGGACAGTCAAAGCTGTTATACAGAGAAACTCTGTCTCAAAAAAACAGAAAGAAAAAAAAAAAAGAAAAAAACAATGCTTCTGACAACACTTTACTAAATAAAAATGGAGGATTACAAGGCTAAAATTTAGTTTCAAGGCAAAGAAAAAATAAATCACTTCTGACTTCTAACAATAAAAGGGGGTTAGAAAAAAATGTTAGTATGAGCTAAAGGAAATGAAAGAAAGCAAATACTGATGTCACTACAGCACCAAAGAGCAAACAGATTACAAGAGAAAAGGGTATAGAAACATTCCCACTGCAAGCCAGGAGACTAACAGTGGTTCACAAAAGAGGTAGTGCTGGGCCCAGGGAATGGAGAGCCAGCCAGGCAGATTCTGAGAATAGTTGTGGTTGACTTTACCTTCTCTTTATCTCTGTATAAAGACCTCAAAGTATTGAAGACAGGTGGACAACCCTTACTGAAATTCATCCTTAGGAATCTATCCAAACACTCCTTAAACTTCTCTCCTGGAAGAGAAAGATTCTGTTGACAACTCATACAATGCATACATTAGCCTTCATACACATACTTAAATCACAATAGCTTTTTCTTTCTTTTGCAATTACTCTACTTACCAGATAAAAAGTTTAATGGCAGCCTTCTTGGAACCAGTCCCCTGGGGTATTTAGTCCAGGCTTCCTCATAGATTTTTAGCCGTTCTAACATATTAGCTGTAGACAAAAAGGGGGGGATTTCTTTTTATATATAATTACAAATTACTTATTTCTACCCAATAACAAGTTTACTAAATAAAAACAATTACAATCTAAGTAAAACACTACAACTACAATAAAATTACAATTAATGTATCAGAGGCAGTTGGATCTCTGTGACTTTAAGGCCAGCATGGTCTACATAACAAATTTCAAGCAAATTTGCTTGAAATCAGCGAGACTGTCTCAAACAAACAAAAAAGTAAACAGCAAAGTTGTACAAGAAAATTGTGTATCCCTGCCAATTAAGCATATCAACAATCATTTTAAAGTATTTCCAAATAATTTCATATTTTAAATATTCATTAGTTACCCAAAGTAACTAATTTAAAATTACAGAACTCCACATACAGGCAAACATTCATATACATAAAAAATTAACTTTATGACATTTACTTAAAACTTGTGTGTGATGTGGTGTGGTATATGCACACACATGCACTTGCATTCCACTACACATTTTAATGTCACAGGTTGGGAGTCAAGTGTCTTCTTCCACCAGGTAAGTCATCTTACTGGCCTTTATTAAGCAATTCTATTATCTTGTAAAAGTGGATTTCAGAATATTCTCAATCTTTTATATGACTAAGAAGTAAACTTATACATTTAGATTTTGAATCTATTGCTTGGTTGTCATTTCTGGGTATCAGTATGTAAAATCAGGCCTTGAAACTACTTTTTAACTCAGGCTGGCTTTAAACTCAAGATTCTCCTACTTCATTCTTTCAAGTACAGAGATTATAAGCATGAACTAACAAAATCTAACATGCTAGACTTTGAACCAATTCTGGTTTATTTTTGCATATTTGTATGGTTAGTTTTCTTGAGACATAGTCTCACAATGTAGCGCTGGCTGGTGTAGAATTCACCTATTAAACATGTATCTGGCTCTAGATTTTGCGGCAGCACGTTAAAAACATACATTAAGGATGAAGAAAGAAAAAAACAAAACAAAATCAGGCTGTGGTGGTGCACACCTTTATTCTCGGCACTCGGGAGGCAGAGGCAAGCAGATCTCTGAGTTCGAGGCCAGCCTGGTCTACAGAAGAAGTTCTAGAACAACCAGGGCTACACTGTCTTTAAAAGAAGCAAAAGAGGAAGAAAGAAAAAAGGACGAAAACAGTGACTATCAAACCACACTACCTGGCTTCAGTGCTTTTTCTAAGCCTTTGTAATAGGCCCAATTTTCAGGATTCCTCTCTTGTAATCCTCTATAAACATCAGCAGCATCTTCCAAACGACACAACTGTAACAGAAGTTCTCCTATTTAACAAAAACACAGTAATTTTTTAAAACATCCCAGGAAAACTTTCCCTCAAAAATTCTCTTCACAGTCTCTTTTTGAATTAATGTTTGACAGTGAATAGTGTTATCCTGAGTTCCCAGCTTCCCTATCATGCTTAGAATTATCAAATTAGTCACTACTATTCAGTATTTTAAGGGAGATATAAGTGAAGGGTCTTGCAGAGAGTTATAAAAATTAGACTTTCATGGGCTCTCAACCAAAGTACATTTGACAATATTTAAAGACATTTTGCTTGTTCCTCTAACAGGACAAATCGCTGAATACTGTAAAGCACCAATCCTACATGCACACAAGAGATATCCAGTCTTAATAAGTCTGGCCAGAACATCAACAGAACACCTAGAAAGGCTAACCTATACCAACATAAAAGAACCTGGTCTCAAATCAATCAACTAACAAATAAATAGGAACTACAAAACTCTCTTTTTCTCAGCCTAGGAATAAACGGCAGCATTTGGAGACATTTATTTAAGGACCTAGCATTCCTATCACAAAAAAATCCAAATCTTGTTCCTTGCCATCTGGAATTTATGGCCTTCCCATTTTCTCAAATAAACTCAGATAAACCATAAAGAGATCTGGGAATTCGTTTAGTTTGTTTTTGCTGTTGTTATTTTCTTATTTGTTTGTTGTTGGTCTTTTGGGGGTTTGGGGTTAAGACAAGATCTTGCTCTAGAATCCAGGCTGGCCTTAAACTCCTAACCCTGCCTTAATCCCTTCACTATAGGACTGTAGGAATGGACCATTACATCCAGCTTGCTCTACGAATGTTAGTAAGGACTAATTTATAAATATATACTACTGGTAATAAAATCTGGCATACAGGGGCTGGAGAGATGACTCAGAGGAGGTTAAGAGCACTGGATGCTCTTTCTGAGGTCCTCAGTTCAATTCCCAGCAACCACATGGTGGCTCACAACCATCTATAATGGTAACTGGTGCCCTCTTTTGGCATGCAGGCAGAACACTGTATACTAAATAAATAAATCCAAAAAAAAAAAAAAAAAAAAATCTGGCATATAGTACTTAAAGACTGTAATTTTTCCATTGAGTTATTTCTAAAATAGTTAATCTTGTTTTATAAAATTACAATTATCTCCTATGTTTTGGCCAAATCCTGTAGTGATTCCCCCCAACACCCCTGTATCTTCAAAAACAGGGAGACTTTACAGAGTAGATGCTTACACTGGGTGTTAGTTTAACTCTGTAGTATCAATTACTCCCAGCTACAGAATAAAGACCACTGAGCCCAGGGGTTTGAGACCAGTGAAGAAGACATAGCACAGCCCCCTTTAAAGACAATAAAAAATTCAAAACAAACACTTTACCAAAGTTGTTTTATCAAATGAATTTTGCGACCCTTTCTCCTCAATCAACAATGTTCATCATTTAATGTATATTTTCCTACATCACAAGTTATTCAAAATGTATGAATGATAGATTTTTCCCATTATATGCAACTGTCACCAGTAACTATGAATTTTCAGCAAACTCTTGGCTGTAAGTTACAATGATATATTTTTTAAAATACCTTTGGTTTCTTCTACAGCAAGTTTATCACAAATCTGCTTTTCATAGGTACAAAGATGTTCCAAGGCTTCTCTATAAAGACCTGCTTCCCGAAGAACTTGATTTTGATACAAAAGGAGTTCACTATACTCATAATCCACTTTATCAGGAGATGTCTGCATGTAGACACAAGGAATATTATCAGTAAGAATTTTATTTTTGTATTAGGAAATTATCTGCACACCCCCAAACAAAAAGATATCTGGTTAATAGCAATACTTTTAAAATTCCTAAATATCTGTTTATGAAATGTTAAAGAACAGCTTATAATAAATTGAATAAAATAATCCATAAGTTCTGATATACAAATAGAAAGGGAAATCTGCTTAAGTTCTGATATACAAATAGAAAGGGAAATCTGCTAATGACAGAATGCAAACAAAAAAAATCTAGAAAAATAAAAAAATGGGAGTGAGAGAATCCCTACTTCAAAGTTGCCATTTTAACAGCTGAGCCAGGCAGTGAATACTGAAGGCTGGTGGTCAAAATGTGATGACAGATGAGCTATTTGGTCTTAGGTTTTTCATAAAGAAACAAGTTTACAGTTGCAAATACCACCCTAACACAGTAATAAAATGGAACGGATAAATTATGTACCAGTTGATGTGCTGAACTGAGAAGCAACCATCATTAGTCTGTGGATTTCTGTGAAGAGTGCAGTTTAACAATGAGGAAAGGCAAACAAATCCAAAGTCAGGAACATTCCAAAAACATTAATGTATGTTCACCAAATAATTAATAACAGAAAATACAAACTATTTATTTATGTATGTGCATTGGTGTTTTGCCATGGGTGTTGGGTCCCCTGGAACTGGACAATTAAATTATAGACAATTGTGAGCTGCCGTGTGGGTGCTGGAAATTGAACTCCTGTGGGAGTAGTCAGTATTGTTAACCACAGAGGCATCTCTGCAGCCCCAGAAAATATAAACTATTTAAAATTAGTTCAGACACATTCCCAAGAAATGATCACATGACAGGTATGCTTAAAAACCAAACAATGGAATTGAAAACAAAACTGTTAGAGGAAAAAATTAAGATAATTTTCACCATGTACTATACCTTAGAAACAAGTCTAATTTTGATAATCTGTGATACCATCTGCAATTATAACAATTGCATTGTTAGGAGTATTCTTAGGAGTACGGTGAAGTATGTAAAAGAACATGTCTGCAATCTTTTAAGGAAGAAAATGTAAGCACAGATTGACCACAAAGACTTTTAAAAGTACATGTACCACAGGTTTACCATTAGATAATATAGGTAATTCCTATAGTTATTTTCTACTACTCTTTCAATTGTGAATAAGTTTGAAGCTATTTTCCAAATAAAATGTTGGTTAAACTACATAAATTTCTTTCTTTCAGTTACACATCAAATCAGACACAATAAACTGGCTTGTTATTACCTGCTGTGTTTTCCTAAATTCTTCTAAAATTTTTGCTGCCATTTCATAGTCTTCTAGTAAATGGTAAGCAATAGCATAACCAATCCATGATGCTCTCTGTGCAGGTCGAAGCTGAAGCAACTGGTATCTTGTTTCCTTCAAGGGGCAGGGAAAAAAAAAAAAAAAAAAAAACTTACTGTTAGGTTTATAGTTAAAGCAAATACTTCTCTACTGACTAGCATACAAGGCCATGGATTTAATTCTCAGGGCCCTAAGAAAACAGAAGATCACATTAATTTGCTCCACAATTATTCATTCTGTAGCACAATTATGGTAACTATTTTAGAAAAATTTCAACATCTAGTATTATATAGCTGTATTGTGACAAATAATTTGAAGCCTCCAGTGTTAATCTTATAGTATCTTTTTAAACTTTATACCAGATATCCTTCAGCAAATGCAGCAAATGAAACTGTTTAGAAAGTACACCCCAAATATGTGTACTTTCTAGGCACTTAATTAAGGCCTGTAAAGAAAACACTGTGGCAGGAACTAACATGAAGAAATAGATTAAAGAGGAAATTATAAACCCAAGACTGATTTAAGGGTTAAACAGAAGCTACTAAACTATATTAATATGAATAGACAAACACAAAACTTAAAAACTTACTTTACAGAAAATGACAAGACTAGAGTTACAAAATATTAATAGCAATATTCTGAGTATTAATGTTTAACAAAATGAGTAACAACCTATACAGTACTCCTACTCTATCTCACAACAAAACGATTGTTTTTAAGACCTAACTGCTCCAATCACAGGTATATTCACTAAGGGAGGCAGTCGGTTAAATTTTTTTCAAAAAAATGCAAAGAAAAATTTCTTTACCAAAATATATTAAAAGTTCTAAGTAATAAGATTTTTCTCTTATGATAAAATAAAACAATATGAATTTTACTTACCCTATAACCCTCAAGATCTCGCATTTGAATCTGTAGTAAGGAAAGATCCCTTAAGATCTGAAGATTGTCCTTATCCCATTTCAGTGCATTTCGATAGCACTTAATAGCTTCATCGTATTTCTTGTCTGACCTCTGAAGAAGGCCATAAACATGCCAACCTAAAGTAACTTAGTTAAGGATATAACCTGTATGTCAAGAAATATTATTCCCAGCCAGGTATGGTAGCACATGCCTTTAATCTCAGCACTCAGGAAGCAGAGAAACAGACTTAAGTTTTAAGTCAGCCAGGGATACAAAGTGAAACCTTGTCTCAAAACAAAAAAAAAAAATGTTTTACACATACACACCAAACAATCTCCTAAATACTTAGAAAGCTAACATTTGTAAATTTCTGAATGTAAACAGGGACACTGGGAAAGAATACAAGGAAAAAAGAGAATTTAATGAACAGAAAAGAACACAGTATTTGAAGCTATAGATAATTAGATCTAACCTTTATTAATGTTATAACCTCAAACAAATTAGCTTTATTTCATTTCTCATTACAGAACGTAAATAAAAATACCTACACAGCGGAACAAAATAATGGTAACTGAAATAACATTCATGAAAGTGCTCACTGGCTGACACAAAACAAACACCAAGTAAATATAAGAAATAATCTTTAGCATTAAAAGAAAAGAGAAGAACTAAACCCATGATATATAATTTATATGATATCCTGAGGGGCTTTCCTTTGGCTAAAAGTTCTTTAGGAAAATCTTCCAAACGGAACAATGTTTCCAAAACTCACTCAATCACATATAAAACCAAAACACTACATTTAAAAAATTATTGATACAAGCTCTCAATAATTGGGGTTTATTTCCTACATTCAGAGACCTTATAGTCAACTAAAAATAGATAAGCCAAGGAAATTGACAATTGGTGATAAGAATACTATAAAGCTAGGCATGAGGATGGTACATGCCTTTAATCCCAGTATTCAGGAGGCAGAGGTAGGCAGATTTCTATGAGTTCAGGGCCAGTCTGGTCTACAAAATTCCAGGAGAGCTGGGGCTACACAGAGAAACGAGAGGGAGAGAGGGATACAATAAAAGGAGGAGGCAATATCTCACCTACTATAAACCCTTTTTACTATATCACATTAATCAATCAATCCTACTGCCCCATTTGTCTTTTTTTTTTCTATCCTACTTCTTTTTTAAAACCCAAATGATAAAAACCAAGATAATGTTGGCACATGGTATAAATGTATATATGCAGGCAAAAGACTCATACTCATAAAATAAATCTAAAATAATTAATTTAAGCTAGTTACATCTACTGTGGTTAAGTAAATCCAGAGCAAAATACTGACATATCAACATCCGGAGTAGGAGGGTTTCTACAACTGCACTGTTGAGCCCTGGCTTACCTTTCTAGTCCTCTGATCAATCGACGAACTTCTGCTTTGCACAACCAGTGGTACTTCTTTGAAGAAGCCATGTTTTAAATATACTCAAAATGAGAACATATATAGGATCTAGTACTTATCTACAACACATTATTGACTTCAC
The DNA here is from genome assembly GCF_003668045.3 of Cricetulus griseus. Lineage (NCBI taxonomy): Eukaryota > Metazoa > Chordata > Mammalia > Rodentia > Cricetidae > Cricetulus > Cricetulus griseus. The sequence continues at coordinate 100,038,271 of NW_023276806.1, forward strand.
CTGTACTGTCCTACTAGACTGTTAAACACTTGAAAATGTGCTAAATTAAATGACTCAGCTCTTAAATTATGCTAACCCACAAAACAGGTACAGGTATCCTTGTTAGAGACGGAAAACTACCAAAGTACATTTTTTTATGTTTTCCCTCATACATTTCTACTCAGATACAGTCCTTATCAATCACTTAACAAAACATAATTTTTTTTTATATATTTCAACATTAAGTCACTACAACCAGTAGAGTATGAATATCCCCATTTCACAAATGAGGAAACTGAGTCCTAAGATAACAGAAAAAGGCTAAGTAGGGCCTCAGGTCTGAGTGAAGTTCATTACATGCAAACCTGTACTTCACAGCCTCTGTTCTTACTCAATATAGTAGGTGATTCTTTAATATTCCTTATGACAGGGGCTGGAGAGATGGCTCAGGGTTAAGAGCACTGGTTGCTCTGCCAGAGGACCTGGTTTCAATTCCCAACAACCACATAGCTCACAACCATTTATAATGATATCTGGCGCCCTCTTCTAGTATGTAGGCATACATGCAGATAGAACACTGTATACCTAATAAATGAATAAATCTTTAAAAAATATTCCTTTTAGTATGGTTTCTCTAAAGTTATGATCACAGATGAGTGAAATCAGCATGGTATCTCCCTTGGGCCATTTAGTCTGCTATAACAAAATACTTTACTTAAACTGGATAGTTTACAAACAAAAGACATCTGCTGTTCATACTACTTCTATAGATCCATTACCTAGTGAGTCTTGTTCTCTCCTTCACAGATGGCATAACTGTATCCTCATGTGGCCAAGGGGCAGGTTACACAGATTTTATTCCTGAAGGCTCTATCCCCACACCTTAATCACTTTTCAGACAAACCTACCTCCTAATACCATCACTCTGGTGACCAGGCTTCAACATGTGAATTTAGAGGAACATAAATACTCAAGCCATAGCAATGCCCCCCCCCCCCAAGTGAGAAGAACTTCCATAGATCACAGTTCACTTAACATGTATTGTTAAAATGCAGTGGGTATATGGGGGGGAGGGGGGTTCTCTGAATGATGACAGTTGCGGTGTTCAATTTAAGAAAAAAAGCACTTCCTTGTGGTAAGAGGGAACAGCCCACTCAATCTTATATACATTTCAAAAGGATACACACATGACTCTTCAAGTCATTTCTCAAACCTCTGCGAACCAATTCATAAGCTTCTTCCTTTTTTCCCAGACAGTTCAACGTTAATCCTTTCATAGCCAGGGTTTCTGGTTTAATACGAAAGAAAAAAAGAATGTAGAAGAAAGTAATCAATAAGAAATAACTATAATCTCAAAAGCAAACAGTACAAACATTTCCAGATTAATAAGGCATTTCCAGATTTGTAATGAATTAAAATGTTTTTAAAAACCAACAAGTCAAGTAAGCAAAAACTTCTAGATGCTGTTCTTGTAGGTTCTCATAGATTTTTGTTTGTTTTTTAAACAAATAATGTAAGATAAAACCTAACCAGGCATGTGGCATTTAGCTTGGAATTTATATTTGATACTCAACCTAATTTCAGTCTGTTAAAATACAAGAAGATATTCTTTTTTCCTAAAATGTTTTAGAATAAAAGAGAGAAAACTACTCTAAAATTATGAATTCATTCTTGATAATGAAACTACCATATTTAATTTAGAAGTTCTGTTACCAAAACACATACTTCAGAAATGGAATATAAAAGAACCTACTATCCAGATTAAAAACTGAAGACAGGTTTTCAATACGAAAGGAGATCAAATTAAGTATTTTTACTCTCATTGCTTTCAACTCCAAACTGCAGCATAAGTAAAACCTTGAACATAGGGAAACATAATACATGAAGAGAAGGAATGATAAAAACTTAATAGTGAACTGTCATTCTCCCCTCCTCAATACACAATGTCAATTAATTACTAATGAGTCATGTTTCCCAAATCTATAGAAATCAGACCCACAAAATGTTATTTTCCTTTTATTTCTTTACAAGTTCTGTCACATACTCACCACCTGTTCTGCAAATATCTAATCACCCACCATTATTTGGACAAAAGCTATACATCTGGCTGTAAATACAAATGTCTTAAGACTCAGTGGTGAGGAGCTAATTAAGATATAATATAGATAAGAAAGTAAATGGTCACTTTCTGAACAAGCTTATGGTAAAGAATAAAATCCGTCCACCTCCAAGTTTTAAAGCAAAATTTTCTTATAAACACATTAATTAAAAAAACATTTGGCCTAAATGGGCTCTTCTGCCTTTCCATTGGCTCTGTTAGAAGACGTAACCAAGGCTTAAATCAAATGTGCTATCATTTTCTTGGTATTTTAACTCAAAATTTATTATTAAATTTTATCTTCCTTTAAGAGCTAAAGGTCTACTCTGGAAAATAAAGACAGCTGAATAGCAGAGCAAAATAAGAAAAGCCAGTCACTCAATAATATCAAATCTAATTAAAGGTGCATAGTGTATCCTTACCTCCATGCTCTGCAAATTTGGGATTGGAAAGGATTTGTTTACAGAACTTTAATCCATTTCTATATTGTTTATGTTCATAACATCTCTGTCAAAAAAAGAAAGTATGTCAGTTTATCAATAAATGCAGAAACTTTCCAAGTTCATTATTAAGCTTTTATGCTATTAAACAGAATGCTATTTTCAGATTCTTCTAAGTCCAACTAAATAAACAGTCACCAAAGGGGCACTAGGATGTAATCGAGTGGCACAGCACTTGCCTCATACACCCAAAGCTCTATCACCCAAAGTTGAAAGGCTTAAATACAAAAACTAAAAGCAAGACAAAGTGAAAGATTTAGATTTGAAAAATCATAAGCTCATTTAAAAAAAAAATCTAGTAACTGAGTCATAGGAAAAGTGAAAATATGATTTAAAAGGTACAGACCAGGCATAGTAGTGCAAACCTTAATCACTCAGGAGGTTCTGAGTTTGAGGCCAGCCTGATCTATAAAGAGAGACTCTATTTAAAAAAAAAAAAAAAAAAAGAAACAGTAATTATATTTTAAAATTACACTTTCCAAACTAAGGTAATCTTTTAAGCCCAGTGGACTAAGTAAATACATGCAAAAGGACTGTAAAAAAGAACCTGTACCACAGCCATATTGGTGTGTCATAGAGAAAGGGCAAGGGAGAAGAAATCGAAGTTGGAAAGGGGGCAGGAGAAAGAAGAAAAAAAAAATCACAGAAAAGGATTTTGATTCCAACTCTATTTTGTCAGAAATAAATATACTGCTACACCTGCTTGATTTCTAGTTCCATTTTCTTGAAATATCTTCTTCCAGCAGGGTGGCAATGGCCCACACCTTTAATTCCAGCAACCAGGAAACAGAAGTGAACAGATCTCTGTGAGTTTGAGGTCAGCCTGGGTTGTTACACAGAGAAACTGACTGGAACCCCCACCTGCCCCCGCCCCAAAATTATCTTTTTCCACTAAGACAATATGTTACTCCTCCACAGTGAGATTTCTTTTAAACAAATAGATGGATTCTGTCTTATAACCTGGTCTTCTCATGTGCCTTTTAATAAGAAAACCATTAGCACACAGAGCTATGTATTAATACCTGTCATTGTTGCATTTGTGTTGTTTGATAGTTTCCTAATCCTTATACTTACTTAGCTTCTAGCAGCACTTTACTTATTCTTCTTGTTTCTCTCCAATGTTTAGGGTTCCTTTAAATATTTTCTGTAGTACCACTAAAAGTGGTCTTAAGTAAATTGCTTTAGTTTGTGTTTATCATGGAAAGTGTTATTTTTCCCATCAATTATGAAGGATGGCTTTGCTTGCTACATCAGCAGTTATTCTCTTTCAAACTTTGAAATATACTGGCTTGTGCCCTCTGGGACTTTCAGAGCTCCTGTTGTGAAAGCACTATTATTCCGATAGATTTGCATTTATGTAGGACTTGAAGCTAGTCTCTTGCAGCTTTCAAGCTTCATTATTTAATTATTTCCCCCCCTGGTACTTCTAGACAGGGTTTCTCTGTGTAGCCCTGGCTGCCCTGGAACTCACTCTATAGACCAGGCTGGCTTCTCCCTCCTAAATGCTGGGATCAAAGGCATGAGCCACCACTGCCAGGCTAACTTTCAGCCTTCTTTGCTCTATATACTCACAATATAATGTAAGGAAGCTCTTTTCAAGTCTTTTCTGTTTGGGTGACTTATCTAGATAATCACATCTTCTCCTGGGTTTTATTAATTTCATACTGTGATTTTATTGAGTATGTGTTCTATTAACTTGAACTTCTCTCATCTATGCCCACAGTGCCTAGATGGTGTCCCACACCTATACTATATTTTATCTGTGTCATTGTCTAACCTAATGAATCTGCCTTGTCTTCAAGTCCTCATATTCTTGTTTTGCTTTTTTTTTTTTCCTCCTTGGAGGTTTTTCTGTGTGTAGCCATGGGTGTCCTGGAACTTACTATGGAGACCTTAAACTCAGAGATCTACCTGTTTCTTCTCCTGAGTGCTGGAATTAAAGGTGAGCATCACCAATCCTGGCATGTCCTCATATTCTTAATTTATTTATTCTGTGAGGCTTTTTTACTCAATTTACTTTTTCACTTCCAAAATTACTAATCTTTTTCAGTATTTCTCTGTTAAATTCCACTTTTATATTGTGCTGGTGTCCTTATCTGTTTGCTTCTGCTCTTTTTTAATTCATTCAGAAATCTGTGTACTCTCTGATTTTACTGTCTAGTCTTACAATCATTATTTTGAATTATTTGGGATTCCACCTTACTCTCAAAGAGTACACTGCTATAGAATAGTAACTGTAAAGTCTTATGTTCTGATTTTCCATGTTTCATGTGTCTCTGCAGTGAGATACAGTGGTTGGCTGTATTTTTACTTAATCACATGGTTGTTTCAGTAGAAAGATCTACAATATTCCAGAGGGACTAAATTACAGTAAGGCAGAGTTCCTCCCCACTAGACTGGAGGTGCAGCTCACATCTAAGCCCTCAGCTCACAGTCAATGCACTAGGTTTGCTCTCTAGTATTCCTTTGAGAATACAATATTATTTTTCTGACATAAACACACAACCAAAAGAGTCTACTATGAAAATACAGTGAGCATAAAAATCCATCCCTTCAACTCCAATAATTTGGGAGGAGGTAAAGGACAAAGGACATTATAATGCATGCTAAGGTACTCACTAACTAAAAGTAAAAATGGAAAAGACACATACAGATTAAGATTGGTGATATGTGCAGATGAAGATTAGTATTAGAGCAACAGAAAAAAACAGAAGACCAGAAATTAAACAAAATGGGGAACAGAAAGAAGAAAAGTGTGAGTAGAAAGATGACTCAGTGGTTAAAAGCACTTGTTCTTGCAGAGGATACAGGTTTGAATCCAAGTAACACCCACATGACAGCTCACAACCATCTCTAATTCCAGTTCCAGGGGATCCAACACCCTCTTCTGACCTCTACAGGCACCAGATATGCTTGTGGTGCACGTATACATGTATAGGCAAAATACACACATAAAATAAGTATGTTTTTATATCTAGAAATTTTTTTTAGTTTTTTTAAAAGATTTATCTATTTATGCACATCAGTGTTTTGCCTGTATGTGTATGTCTGTGTGAAGGTGTCAGATTCCTTGGAACTGGAGTTACAGACAGTGTGAGCTGCCATGTGGGTGCTGGGAATTGAACCTGGGTCCTCTGCAAGAACAGCCAGTTCTCTTAACCACCAAGCCATCTCTCCAGCCCCTAAAAGAAATTTTTAAGATGAAAAAATGCAGAGAATAATAAAGAAGGGAGGAAATAAGGTAACTCCAGTTAAAGAAAGAATAAAGAGAAAGGCTGGAAAGATGACACAGTGGTAAGATCTCATACTGAACTTGCACAGAAACTGAGGTAGGTTCCCAGCATCTACACTGGGTGGCCCATAAGCACCTGTAAATTCAGCTCTAAGGGTATCCAACGTCTAGCTGCCATAGGCGCCTACACTCACCTCTCCCTCTCCCCCTCAAAAAATATTAATAAAAATAAATCATAAAAGCCAAGTGGGGCCAGGCATTGGTGGCAGAGGCAGGCGCATCTCTCTGTGAGTTCAAAGTCAGCTTCATCTACAGAGTGAGTTCCAGGACAAGTTCCAAAGCTATACAGAGAAACCCTGTCTGTGTCTGGGGGAAAAAAAAAAGCCAGGTGTAGAGGTATACTCCTTTAATCCCAGCACTTGAAAATCAGAGTCAGGTGGATCTCTTAAGAGTTTAAGCCAGCGTGATCTATATAGTGAACTCCATTTGAGCCAAGGGTTTCATTGTGAGACCTTGTCTCAACACAAAGCAAAACAAAAATCTTAAACTAGTCAGAGGGAGGGGAGGGAAGATAAAGGAAGTATAACTAAACAACCTTAAATGATCTCAGCACTCATCAGCGAGACCCATTCCCAGTTCCAGGAGAATCTTCATTTTGGGCAGGACAAAGTCAGCCCATTAAACTGAAGACTGATATTAAAATAAAGCTGCCTGGCACAAGAATTAAACCAGTCAACACTGCAGCATGGAGAGGAAAGGGATTTACCAAGCTCCACATCTAGCTGAGGAGCAGCAGCTAAATGCCACTAGGGGGCCTATGATAGACTATGCTCTCATGCACAGGAGCAGCACTAAATGGGGGGGAGAGGAGGCTGATAATCATAGGAAAAGTGGAAATGGGATGGAGGGGAGGGGTTGAAGAGATATATATGATCTAAATACACTATTTTTTTAGAGATTTTATTATTTATTATGTGTACAACATTCTGCTTCCATGTATATCTGCACACAAGAAGAGGACACCAGACCTCATAGCGGGTGGTTGTGAGCCACCATGTGGTTGCTGGGAATTGGGAATTGAACTCATGACCTCTGGAAGAGCGGTGCTCTTAACCTCTGAGCCATTTCTCCAGCCCACTAAAGCCACTATTAACACATGAAATTACCAAAGGAAGAAAATATTGGGGAGGAGAGTTGGTTTTTCAAGACAAGGTTTCTCTTTAATTTTGGAGCATAGCCTGTGCTGGATCTAGCTCTGTAGACCAGGCTAACCTTGATTTGAACTCAGAGATCTGCCTGCCTCTACCTCCCAAGTGTTGGAACTAAAGGTGTGCACCACCACTACCCAGCAGAATATTTTTTCAAAGAAGGAAAAGAGAATGAGGTAGCTGTACAACCATCTATGTGGTCTTTGCCTGAGCCTGAGCCTGAGGTCTTCTGCCACACAGGTGCTACTCAGGCAGCCCATTCTGCTTCTGAGCTGGGGAGAGGGGGACTTGGGGGGATGTAGAAGTGTGCCTCTGCAGTCCCTTGTCAGAAAGCAGCATGAAGTGACCCTATTCTGTGTAGTCAGTGGGGAGCCAACTCAATCTTATCTCTTTCCAGTTTCCCACCTAGGCAGGGCACATACACTAAGCCTGCCTTTGTTCCAATCCTCTAGTAAACAGGGCTTTGAGTGGTCCACCCAGGTCTATAGCTCAGACCAGGATTCTACATCTTGGGCCACTGTAGTTGTTACTCAAAAGTTGTTCCCCATTACCCTGAGGAATTTTATAGACCAGGTCTTAAACATACAGTCCATGATACCTGCTCTGAGTTCCTGACATGAAGTAAGCTTGTCACTGCTCAGGTTAAGCATCTTCCTAGCACCAATTCTACCTCTGCCCACCCAGAACCAGCACAGTGTTTCTGTTCTTTCTGCTCTTTAAATGATGTTACTGAAAATACAGCAGAAATAGCCTGCTTTAAGCCATGGCTCCAAGCCTCTGTGGCTGCTCACTCAGCTTGTAGAGCAGAGAAATCCTGGGAGTTCTCCAGAATAGACTCTGCACTCACTCTTCCTTCTAATGGATTTCTTTCATTCTCTACTATTGAAAGTACTGTTTTTCCAGTGCCACACACTTAAATGCCCCCCCCCCAAAAGGGGAGAGGGGAAATCCCCTGGGGCCACCTTTGGAGTGCAAGAATTCCAGGTGGGATGTCACCTCTCACCCAGTATTTGTACGGGTCTAGGAATCTTATTTTTGGATAACAAGTGCTTTAACTACTGAGCAATTTCCTCAGAGAGTCTTCCCCAGTTTTTCTAAGAGCATACATGCATGAATGTGTGCACACACATGCTAGGTCCTATATTAAAATGTATTTTTAAAATCCTCCTTCCCAAATAAAAATAATTAATTCACAGAGTGTGGTGGTACATGCCTTTAGCCCCAAACATGTGGGTGGTAGAAGTTGATCTCTGTGAGTCTGAGGTCAGCACTGTCTACATAGAAAGTTCAGGCTAGCTAGGATTGTGTAGTGACACTCTGACTCTAAAAAGAAAAGGAAATTATCTGAAAAAACATACAAATAGACAATAAGTTTTTAATTGTTTTTTTGGGGGGTTGAGACTAAATCTCTCTCTCTCTCTCTCTCTCTCTCTCTCTCTCTCTCTCTCTCTCTCTAATAAGCAAGAGACTTTAACAAGAACTTTAATAAGCTTTTACACCATTAAATACAGGAACATTAACCCATAACTTGCAACACAAGTTATTTTTGTCTTTCTAACATATTTAGCAGATAAACTTGCTATCAACAAGGAAGTACAACACAGTCTACAGAACAAATATGATTTGTTTCAACTTTCAGGTTAGAAAATTTATGTTCTTGCTGCAATCTCAAGTAGCATTTAGTAAGTTTAGTTTCCCCTTTTTACCTTCTAATAGAAAGGATGATTTTAAAATGTAATTGTACATTTCACATTGGAAACAATCACAAGGAATCAACAAGTTTAGTTTAATTGACCGACTGATTTCACTGCCATTGTTAATTTTGAAAGAGGGCTCCTGTAGTATTGTGGGTTTCAGATAGGGAAAATAACCAGGCCAAGAGTAAAGAGTCTTGGCCTTTAGAGTGGGGGAGGGAACATGAAGCGGCACACTGGGCAGGTGCCGGACTTCTGAAGCCAGATGGACACACATGGCTTATGGAAATAGTGGTGGCACCGGAGCTTAGTTGCCACCTCCCCCTTCACATATTAACCACAGGAGATGGGACAGCACATTTCCTGGTCCACTGCACCATGATCTTCGGTGATCAGGATCTCAGGAAGCACATCAATGCTCTCCTTGCTTGTAGGTGGGTTAGCCACCTCGACATCAACGGCGAGAGACTCCAGGTGCACAAGAGTAGTCTCCATCACCTGGGCAAGGTGCTCTTCGAGAGCCATGTAAGTAAGATCCATATAGGAGATGGCTTCTGCCACTCCCAACCCATCTGCAAAGCCATCAAACAGGCTCCAGTCACTTCTAGGTCTTCGCTCACACTGGAGTCATCTTCCAGGTTGTTGTTTCCATCCAGCATGAACATCCCAGGCTGCATCAGCTCATGGCTGGTCTTGTTCGTTATCCCTCTCACTGCTGCTTTCGTTCTCTTTGTACTGCAGCCAAGTAATCCCTCCTTCCTGGGAGGCCTGCTCTTCTTCCTGAAGAGACGGTTCTTGCACTTCTTCAGGAGACAAGGTTTCTCTATTTAACAGTCCTAGCTGTCTTAGACCTAACTCTGTAGACCAGGTTGGCCTCAAACTAAGAGATCTGCCTGCCTCTGCCTCCAGAGTGCTGGGATTAAAGGCATGCACCACTACCACCCAGCTGCTATTATTTTTTTAAAACCTGAGAGTCAGTGGGAAGGGGTGGCAGCAACGGCACACAACAATAATCCCAGCACTCAAAAGACAGAGGCAAGCAGATCTCTGTAAATTTGAGGTCAGCCTGGTCTACAAAGCAAGTTCCAGGACAGCTATGGCTGTTACACAGTAAAACCTTCTCACCCATCACAAACAAAAACTGTGCGAAAGGAAGGAAGGAAGGAAGGAAGGAAGGGAGGGAGGGAGGGGGAGGGGAGGGAGGGAGGGAGGGAGGGAGGCAGGCAGGCAAAACCAAAGCATAATAAAGCAAGAATATTCTTAACTATTTTTTTCTGGACATAACTTATGTGGAAAGTTTATTGGAAGGTAAGGGAGTAAGGGAGAGAAGAGAGAAAGAGAAAGACAGAGACAGACAATGATCTGCCTTCTCAGAAAACAGGGGAAAGAGAGCCAGAATGAACTATTCTAATAGATAATAAGTAAAGCCTCATCTCTGGCACCCATACAACACTCTTGAGATAGCTGCCTCCAAATGTATAACTGCCATCAGCTTAAACATATGCCAAGTATAAAAGTGTATACTTTTATAAAAAATTGTATAAAAATTTGAAGATATCTGTTAGCAGCTGTTGAACAAAACACAGCACAGGACTGTGATTACAGGAGCGAGGTCAATCCCCTCTTTTGCCTAAAGTCATTTTCCCTACTGCAGATTAAGGGTGTTCAGAAGTGTCACAATCTGAGCAGCTATAGAGTGAGAAACTGCTGAATAGCTAGACTCTCTTGGGAAGGGCAGCAAAGAAGTCCACAGATATAAGCTTTAGAAACTTCCTAGAAATCTTTGCGGGTCTACACCACACTTAGGCCAGGGAAAGCACAACTACAAAGCAGTACAAGCCTACAAACAAAGCCTACCTGACTACCAAGAAACCCTGTCTGGAAAAGGATAATTAAAAAAAAAAAAAAAAAAAACAAAAAAAAAAAAAAACAAAGGAATAAAGACAATCATGAAAAGGCTAATGCACATCCCCTCTTCCCAAAAAGAACTGCCTGCCAAAACAAAATGCTATTAATAAATGCAGGATCCACACATTCAACTGCCTGTCCATCGTATCTTAAATTATGAAGAGAAGACAGTATTACCAGAAATAGAAGTACACAGGAAAGTGACCCATAGCCTACAAGAGTAACAAATTTCACACTCAAAAATAATGATGGAAACAGCAAAGACTTTCAAGGAAATTTCTATAATATGTAAGAATTGAAGAAAACCTGAACACAGTCAGGAAACTTAAAAAAACGTCAATAGAAAAATGGAAATCCTAAAATGGAAACTAACAAAAATGAAGTTACTTATAACAACTTAAAATATTACCAGACATCACAGTGATGTTGAAGCCATTGTGATTGTAGAAACACTATGGAAAACTTGAAGCCACAGTAACAGAATCTAAATGGAAGCTTAAATAGTTCAAAGTAATGAAAAATAGAATTCCAACAACAATATCAAGTTTAACACATGTACTAGAGAAAATAAAGACCAAAATGAGTGAAAAATACTGAAACCAGGCATAGTGACACATGTTTATAATCCTAGCCTTACAGAGTATGAGTCCAGTGAAACCCTGTCCCCGGCCCCCAAAAAAGCAAACAAATGTTCTATTGCAATCCAACCACTGGAAAGTAAAGACAAAAAATTGTAAAAGCACTGGCTGTGGTAGCACATCCTTTTAATCCAGACCTCTGAGTTGGAGGCCAGCTTGGCCTATAAAGTTCCAGGACAACCAGAACTACAGAGAAACCCTGTCTCAAAAAAATTATAAAAGCAATCAGGGAGGGGAAAAAGTCTATTACCAAAAGTTTTAATTAATTCATCTTATTCCTTAAGAAATTAGAAAAATAAAAGCAAATTAAACTCAGAAAGCTGAATTGAAGGGACCAGCTCCCCATTTCAGCAGCCATAACAGGCTAGCACGTGCTTGCCTGACCTTGCCTTGGTCACTAGGAGGTCAGATGCCTGCCTCGTGGCAAGGAACCAATCAGAAGTTAGCTGGTGGTGTTATGCTTTAAGGCTCTGGGTGTGCTTTACGGACAAGTGCACAGCAATGACACACAGAGCATAGCAATAGCCCTGGGAAAGCCTATGGGCCATAACAATCAGTTGACCAATCAACACAGGGCAAGTCTGGAGGCACACCAATCCTGAGCCTGTGCATACCCCTAGACACTCCCCTTACGCTGCTGCCCTATAAGATCTCTATGCAGTGGCTTCTAGCCTTCTTTTCTAGCCATCCGCCATGGTGGATGGATGAAAGGCCCCAGCTAATGGGGTTAGCTTATTAAACAACTGCAATAAAGCCTCCTGCTGTTTGCATCAAGCTTTCAACTCCACCCAGTGATTGGGGTCGTGGAGGTCCTGGACTGAGATCCTGGGGGCCTGAGCCTCTGGGGGTCTTTCAGAATGTAGCAGTTGCATGCCTTTAGTACCAGCACTCAGGAGACAAAGATGGTTTGAGGCCAGTCTTGTCTACACAGTTAAGTTCTAGGGCTACATAGTGAGACTCTGTCTTTAAAAAACATATTAAAAAAAAAAAAAAAGGGAAGACAGGAAGCAAGCAAGCACAATTGGAAGAACAGTATGGCCATGAGGTGAGGAGGGGCATATGAAGGATAGACCCAAGCAGAAACATAAGGATTTTCAAAAAAAAAAAAAAACCCAAAAAACAACAAACATTAGAATTAGGACATGCAGTTTGAGCCTAACTGACCTGCTGAACAAAATCATCAACATTTTCCACAGGACACCAACAAGACTCAGTATGAAAAGTATCATTCAAAAACAGGAAAATCTCAACTTGGTTATAAAAAGGTAGTAAAAAGAAGCTATGTGAGACATCGAATGACTTACAAACGGGTACCCACTATCTTTTATGCCATGACTGAACTAAACAGCAGTATGGTGCCTTGAAAACTGGGCATCAAGGCCGGTGGTGGCATACGCCTTTAATCCCAGCACTTGGGAGGCAGAGGCAGGTGGATCTCTGAGTTCGAGGCCAGCCTGGTCTCCAGAGTGAGTGCCAGGATAGGCTCCAAAGCCACACAGAGAAACCCTGTCTCAAAAAAAAACAAAAACAAACAAACAAAAAAAAAACAAAATAAAAAGAAAACAGGGCATCAAAACCCACAATGGGGGCTGGAAAGACAGCTCAGTGGTTAAGATACTTCCTGTTCTAGCACAAGATTTAAGTTCAGTTCCTAGCATAACCCATACGACGTAACCCCAGTTTCTGAGGATCTGAAGTTCCTCTTATGGCCTCCACCAGCACTGCATGCACTTACATACATTCAGGCAAAACACTCCTACACATACAATCAAAAATAAGTCTTAAAAAAACAGGCATGGTAGCCCATGCCTTTAATCCTAGCACTTGGGAGGCAGAGGCAGGCAGATCTCTGTGAATATGATGCCAGTCTGTTCTGCAAGTTCCAGGACATCCACACAGAGAAACTCTGTCCCGGGGGTGGAGGTGGGGAAATTTAGGCTAAGTATAGTGGTGCATATCTCAGCACTCAAAGAGACAGAGGAAAGCAGATCTCCTTGAGTTCCAGGCCAGCCACAGCCACATTGTGAAACCTTGCCCCCCAAAAAGGAAAGACCCGCTAAAGTAAGATTTAACAAGTCAAGTGTTTTACAGTATACCTTAATCTAAAGAGACCTTAAATCTCATCTGCTGGAAGTGACCACAGCTGGTGCCTGATGCCAGCATTTAGCAAAATAATTTTAAGAAATGATCTAAACTACACCTCCTTATAACTTCATAATTGACTCTAGCTCTTTAAGAGCTTCTCCTCTCCCACCCTGCTTATTTCAACCAAACATCTTTATTGTTTTAGCTGTTCCTTATATGAAAGCTTCAAATCTCCTTAATTCTCTGGATCATTTTCTGAAGCCCACGCAAAGTTCCCATGTTTTAAAAGCTTGTCAAGTTTCAAAAGAAAACTGAAGAATTAGAATACATCTTCTAATTTTTCTAAGTACAGTTTATAAAAATGTTATTACCATTTCATAAAACAAAATGCACCTTAAGATAAATATTTTTTGGACAGTCTCACTATGGAGCTGGCCTAGAACTCGATATTCAGACCAGTCTGGCTTCAACTCAGAGATCTATCTGACTTTGCCTCCCTAGCCCTGGGACTAGGTGTGCACCACTATGACTACACATCTTAATATTTTTAAAGCAACAAGTATGTAGTCCCAGGATAATATACAAAAATCTGTGGGAATTTTACACCAATACTTTTGCAGAATGATGGCATTAGGGGGTCTTTTTTTTGCGGGGGGAGGGGGAGGTCTCTGTAGGTTTGGAGCTCAAAAGTAAAAAACTAGGGCTGGAGAGATGGCTCAGAGATTAAGAGCACTGACTGCTCTTCCATAAGTCCTGAGTTCAATTCCCAGCAACCACATGGTGTGGCTCACAACCATCCATTATGAGACCTGGTGCCCTCATCTGGTGTGCAGATATAAATGGAAGCAGAATGTTATATACATAATAAATGAATAAAATCTTTTTTAAAAAAAAAAGTGAAAAATTACAGATTCATGCTGGGCAATGGTGGTGCACGCTTTTAATTCCAGCACTTGGGAGGCAGAGTTCAAAGCCAGCCTGGTCTACAGAGAGAGTTCCAGAACAGGCTCCAAAGCAATACAGAGAAACCCTGTCTCAAAAAAACAAACAAACAAACAAACAAACAAACAAAAAAACTATAGATTCAATCTTAATAGAACTGAAGGTGACAGTTGCCACGGGCTTTCTAGCACTACAGTCCCATTCATGTATCATAAAACATGCCAGACTTCACCAGGTTTTTCTCTTCTTTTTTGGCATTAAATTATGTTATTTGAAAAGAGAGTCGAAAAAGAAGGAATAAAGAGAAGGTGATGGGAGGAAGAAGGGGGAAAGGAGGTTGGAGGCTCAGCAGTTAAGAGCACTGGTTACTCTTCCAGAGGTCCTGAGTTCAATTCTCAGCACTCAACTCATATGATGGCTCACAAATGTCTATAACTTTAGACCCAGACCCATGGGATTGGATGAACTCTTTGGTGTTCAGATGTATATGCAGACAAAACACCCATATACATTTAGTACAAAAACAAGTAGGGGCTAGAGAGATGGCTCACAGGTTAAGAGCCCTGGCTGTTATTCCAGAGGCTTGGCACCCACATGGCAGCTCACATCTGTCTGTAACTCCATTTCCAAGGAATATGACACCCTCACATATACATACATGCATGCAAAACCCCAATGCACCTAAGAAAAATAAATTGTTTAAAAAATAGTAGTTAAAAAAAAAAAAGCCAGGTGTCCTGTGGTCATAGTGTGGGAGAGCCACCCCACCCCCCACCAGCTGCAACACTCAGAAGACCAGGCCGTGCACCTTGCCAGGGCAATATAATTAAGCCAACACATTCAGCACAAGTGTAGATGAGCCAGCCCCAAAATTGTATAGCTGTCCCATTTCCCATCTGGCAGTTGCTCAGGCCTAGACCCAGAGTTATGAGTTGGCCTACCCATCCATCTCATCTATTATTAGGAGCACATGAAGGAACCTGACCCACAGACCCAAAGCTGCAGGATCTCCACAACACAGAGCAACAACAAACTATCCAAAGAGAGTCCTAGTGAGGGCCCAGCATCTATAGTGTAACAGAAGCCAGAAGCCTCCAACCAGACTCAATGACTCTGCAATGAACACTTGCAAGTAAAACTGTACGGTTAAGGGGTTATACAGTGTTGACTTGTTGGGTTGCACTGCAGCTTCTATGACAAGATTTTTAATTTCTTCCCTTTTTCAAAACATGTTTCTCATTTTTATTTTCTTCATTTTTTTCTCTTGATATTGTTTCATTGGGGGGAGGAGTGGAGAACAGATGCAAAGGGACTGAGAATGAATGGTATGAAGATACACGATGCGAAAACCTCATAAAATCAAAAAACAACAACAACAAAAACAAAAACAACAACAACAAAAACAGGTGCGGTGGTGCATGCCTTTAATCCCAGCAGAGGCAGTAACAGACCCAGACCAACCTGGTACACAGGGTGAGTTCTGGGATAGCCAGAGCTACACAGAGAAACTCTGTCTCAAAAAAAAAAAAAAAAAAAAAACAAAGAAAGGAAGGACGTGGGGGGAGGGGGAGAGCCAAACACTATGAGTACTTAGAAGACTGAGGAGTAATAAAAGTGAATTTAAGGCCAGCTTTGGCTTCAAAATGAGTTCAAGGCCAAGCTAGAAAAGAAAGAAACTAAAAAGGAAGAGTGGGCAGGAGGGCTAGCTAGCTGAAGTGGTATTTATGATTTCTAAGTATTATTAGTGTTACCTACAAAACTCAGGGTATGATTGTAACAAAACTTCCTAAATTTTTGCAAAATTTTGAAGAACAGAGGACACAAAAACATAAATATAAACAATTCAGTTATAGAGAACCTGAATTAAAGTTTTTTTGTTTTTGTTTTGTTTTGTTTTGCTTTCGAGACAGGGTTTCTCTATGGCTTTGGAGGCTGTCCTGGAACTAGCTCTTGTAGACCAGACTGGTCTTGAACTCACAGAGATCCACCTGCCTCTGCCTCCCCAGTGCTGGGACTAAAGGTGTGGACCACCAACGCCCAGCAATTAAAGATTATTTTAAAGGAAATACCACTGTTTTCAGGCAAAACATACAATACTGTCTAAGAAAATTACTACCTTCTAATAAACATTCCATAAATCCTCAAAAAGAACTGTCCATGTTGAGGCTGCACAAGAGCTCAGTATTTAAAAAGAGCTTACTGCTGTTGTCAAGGACACAACTCCAGGTCCCAGAACCTACATCAAGCAGCTCACAGCTGACTGTAACATCACCTATACACACATAAATTCATTCAGGTATACATATATCCATGCATATACACAAATAGAAATTAAATCTTTTTTAAAAACTATACAGACCCAAAAAGAATAAATACAATCAACCACATATTGTAAAATAATCTTTTTTGTACACTGTGAAGATACATCACTTGGGCAGGTTTAACAGCCAATAGCTAGGCAGGATATGTGGGGGCAGAGAGAACACTGGGAAGAAGGGGGAAAGACACCAGGACGAAGAGCAAGCAGCATGGGAATCACAAAGTAAAGCTTACCAAGCCACATAAAAGAATGCAGATTAAAAGAAGTGGGTTAATTTAAGTTGTAAGAGTTAGTTAGAAACATGCCATGTCTAAGCTATTGGCCAAGCTGTCATCATTTGAGAAGTCTCCCCATGGTTATTTGCAAGCTGGACATAGAAAGACTCACTACAACCACAGGTGACCATACAATATAAGGAAAACAACTAAAACCCTGAATTTTCAGGTAAGTGCATATATATATTTGATATATATACCAAAGAAACTTCAATGGCAACTGTCCAAAGAACAATACAGCAGGGTCCTACACATAGTACACCTATAATAGCACCTGAAATTTGCCCTCAAAGAGAAGTCCCCTATGAGAGAGGAAGAATTGGCAGCAGTTCTGACACACAACTGTGTTAGCTTTGGCTACTGGGGAGTTACAAAGGACTCTGAACATCTGCTAAGATAAAAATTACAGGTTTTTAGCAACACATAGCTTCAGAAAGAAAAGGACGGACCTTACTTAAAAAGAAGGCTTGAGGGTGCAGGCCACCACAACTGCCTTTGATCCCAGCACTCAGAAGGCAAAAGCAGGCAGATCTCTTAACAGTTCGAGGCCAGAGCCTGGTCTACAGAGCAGAGTTCCAGGACAGCCAGGTCTACACAGAAAATCCCTGTCTCAAAAAATAAAGGGGGGGGAGAATGAATCCTTTCTAAAACTCAGGGAGGGAGGGAGGGAGGGAGGGAGGGAGGGAGGAGGGAGGGAGGGGAGGGAGGGACTGCCTTATCATACACTGGCAACTAAAATAGCAAAACCATGAAGGTGCCTCAGGTGCTATGTACAAGAGGGCCAGGCAAGGACAGAAGAGCTCACACAAAGATCATGTATGGTCTCTACAATGCTGTTAAGCAGGGAATAGGCAACTCTGTAGTAATGCTTATTTTGAATATACACATTTGCTCCACTAGAATTAAAGTATTAGGGGATGTTTTAATCTCTTCAAACTTTGTGTTTGCTTCTGTGGGATTTCAACTGCCAGAAAACTAAATGAATACAAAAATAGCCAGCTGAAACAAGTCCTGTGGGCATGCACAGCATATTGCTGCAAAGATATCAAACATCTACCAGTTACCTCAGTTCACCCTGTGTGCTCTGAGTCAATCTATGCCACATCTACCCACATCTGATACTACCTTGTATCAGATTTCAAAAAACCTACCACTTCATGGTAACTGGCAAACTACAGTCCTTTGGATGCTCACTTCTGAAACAAGCTAGCTTCAAGTGTTTTTCCTGGGGTGGGGTGGTGGGGACCCGCACCACTTACATTACTGTTAATTATTTTACATATGTAAATCTGCACTGCCTTTTAAAAGGATTTGTTTTATTTTTCGTGTGTGTGTGTGTGTGTGTGTGTGTGTGTGTGTGTGTGTGTGTGTGTGTGTGTGTGTGTGTGGTCTTGTATGATTATTGTGCAGTTCCTTGAAATGATGAATTCAGGTCCACTGAGCTATCTATCTCTTCAGCCCCATGTTATCATTTTTATTAAAGTCCTATTTTGCTGTTATTGGGGACTTGATTTGAGACACAATCTTTCTATATACCCCAGACTAGTCTGGAAATTGGCTTCCAGAGTGGATTGCTGAGATTATTAACAAGTACTACCTTGCTTATATTTGTGATGCTGTGCCAGGCCCATTCTCCCCACATACCCTGTAGTTTTTATTCCAAACTTGCACAATACAATGTCTTTAGGAACATGTATGTCCTGATACAGATAGAACAAATACAAAGCAATAAGGAAGGTACCTTTAATTGTAAGCACTACCTATCTTACCAGGAAGTGGTGGCACATGGGTTTAGTCCCAGCACTCAGGCAGAGGCAGGAGGATCTCTGTGAGTTCAAGGCCAGCCTGATCTACAGAATGAGTTTCAGGACTGACAGGGCTATTACACAGAGAAATCTTGTCTGGGGAAAAAAAAATAAAAACAACAACAAACCTACCTATCTTACAAATTTGTAAAGGAATGTAACAAAATTTAGACCCATCAACATATAAAAAGAAAAACAAAACTATCATTCTGGTTCAAGACAGATATTCAATAAATACTAGTTTATTTCATTCTTCACTTTGATGCAGTTCTCAAACATTGATAATCAAAGGAGATCTTGTAATAGCCAATGGAATCTCTCTGAAAAACAAACAGTACCATTTTAAGTAGAACTATTATCATAGAGAAGGAAATTAAGATTGCTATTTAGTTACTTGGTACAGCAACATATTTGAAAGTAGAAAAATCCATCTTCAGAGTATGTTCTGCCTTCATAAAAAAGCAAGCTTTCATTTTTCCTTTTATCCAAACAAGATAAAACCTCAAAAAACTCAAGCGCCTTTATAGTTTCCTCAGGAAACATGACATTCCATATTACCTAAGCTAAAGTTTTGTTTATTTTATACTAACAAAAGATAATCACAGTAGGTGCTGGAGAGATGGCTCAGAAGAGCGCCGACTGCTCTTCCAGAGGTCCTGGGTTCAATTCCCAGCAACCACATGGTGGCTCACAACCATCCATTATGAGATCTGGTTCCCTCTTCTGGTGTGCAGATATATACGGAAGCAGAATGTTGTATACATAATAAATAAAATTAAAAAAAAAAGATAATCACAGTAGACAATATGGGAGGGGATTAGCTATAGTCAAGCATAATGGCAAACACCTATAACTCCAGCACTCAGAAAGCTGAAGCTGGAGGATTGCTACAAGTCTGATGTTAGCCTGGGCTAAATTGTGAGTTCCAGACCAGCATGAGCTACAGAAGATTGTCTCAAAAACCAAATTCAGCAGCTAAGAGCACTGGCTTTGATCACAAAAGACCAAAGTTCTTCAATTGCCAGCAACTACATGGTAGCTTACAACCATCTGTAGCTTCAGTTCTAGGGAATCCAATGCCTCTTCTGGTTTCTGTGAGCATTAGGAATATACATGGTGCCCATACATATATGCAAACAAAATACTCATACATTTAAAATAAATCTTTCTTAATCAAAAACAAATTTTAGAAAACACTAGCTCCATCATTTATTTCTGCACAACTTTTGTTTTACTCTAAAGTAGGAAAAGGAGGCTGGGCATGATGTCACATGCTTTTATTTACAGCACTCAAGAGGCAGACAGACTTCTTTGAGTTTGAGGCTAGCCTGATCTACATTGTGAGTTCTAGTACAGCCAGGACTACATAGTGAGAGCTTACCTAAATAAAAAATAATAATAAAGAAGTTTTAAAAGTTAAAAAAACATTGTCTTAAAAGAAGCTAGCAGTGTAATTTAATTTTTTCTTTTTTTGGAGACCAGGTCTCTGAATAGCCCAGGGCTGTCCTGGAACTCAACCTGTAGACCAGGATGGCCTTGAACTTATAAAGATCCAATTCGCCTGACTCTGCCTCCTGAGTGCTGGGATTACAAGCGGATGCCATCACCCACCAAGGAAAGAAAGACCTATATACAACAAATTAACTAGGTTTTGCTTCTGGTTTGGTGTTTTGTTTCTTTTTTTTTTTTGACAGAGGATGAAAAGGTAGTGCTAGAAACTGAAATCATGTGAAGTAAATTCTCTCCCACTGAATAACATCCCTAACCTTTGGGTTTTTGAGACAGGATCTCACTACATAACTTAGAATGACTTTGAACTATGTCAGGGTGGCCTCCAACTCTCTCTCATCTCAATCCTCCTTCCACTTCCCAGAATGCCATGACTGTGTCACTACTATTTACTTAAAACCTGTTTTTTGTTTTTTGTTTTTTTTAGATTTACTTATCTATTTTAAGTATGAATGCTCTATCTGCATGTATGCCTACACACCAGAAGAGGGCATCAGATCCCTCTATAGATGGCTGTGAGCCACCATGTGGTTGCTGGGTATCAAACTCAAGACCTCTGGAAGAGCAGCCAGTGCTCTTAACCACTGAGCCATCTCATCTCTCCAGCCCTGTTTTGTCTTTTTAAGTTACAACTTAATATAAATCTATGCAAAAGGCAAAGCACACTTTAGATACTAGCTGTAATCTGCTAGTCCAAGGAAATCCTCAAAAGTCAAGTTTACAACCACATTAGGGTGCCTCCACATCCTAATATCACATTTAAAAATGTCACTCTCAAAACCTCTTCACTTTTACATTTAAACAGCAGAACTACAAAATGACATTCTTTTCAGAACAAACATTCCTAAGAATCAGTTTTCTCTCATCAACATGATACTGCCTGCAAAGGAAGTGAAATCTGAAGACTGGCTCAACTAAACACTAAGTTAAATCAACAGCTTACACTCTTTCCTACACCAACTTCACAATGGTCATCAACCCAAAAACCTCAATTTGATTTTTAAATTGTATGAAAAACATCACAATTTTTGAGCCATGTGGTGGTGGTGGTGCTCAACACTAATCCCAGCACTCAAGAGGCAGAGGCAGGCAGGTCTCTGTGAGTTTGAGGCCAGTCTGATCTACAGAGTGAGTTCTGGGACAGCCAGGGCTACACAGAGAAACCCTATGGGGGGGTGGAGGGGAGGATGATGACAACACATACATGAACATTTATATTCATGGTTATAACATTACATAATAACCCCCACTCTAGCTGTGTAAAAATCACTTGTAGAGTTTTATAAACATATGGCCCTGTCTTACCCTTTAGAGACTAATTCATCAGGCACCTGACAATAAACTCCTTTAACTTTACCAACTTTCTCTATGTTAAAACAAGCAAAAATGAAATAATGACTAAGATTTCCTTTTATTATGCTTTTATAACAATAGGCCACCAAATGAACTAATACCATGATTCATTCATAAATGCAATCTCCAAGGTCTTACCAAACACAGGTTCTGCCCAATATCTTACAATTACCCTGTATAATAATATAGTCGACAATGCCAAGAGCCCAGCTCAACTATCTTCTCCAAAAAATACTCATGCAAACACAATCCAAAGAGCCTTTTCTCTTGCTCTGTAATTGCTATTTTAACATCTGTTTTATGCAACATTTATTTGGCATATTATAGTACTATATACATTAACCAATATGAACATAACAATTAACAAAAACATAGTCCCTATCATAAAACCCACATTTTAGGGGGATGAGAGATGGCTCAATGGTTAAGAGAACTGCTGCTTTTACAGAGGTCAACAACAACAACAACAACTACATGGTGACTCACAACCATCTATAATGGATCTGATGCCTTCTTCTGTCTTGCAGGCATACATGCAGTTAGACTACTCATATACATTAAATAAATCTTTTTTAAAGCCCACACTTGGGCTGGAGAGATGGCTCGGAGGTTAAGAGCACCAACTGCTCTTCCAAAGGTAGTGAGTTAAATTCCCAGCAACCACATGGTGGCTCACAAACATCCATTATGAGATCTGGTGCCCTCTTCTGATGTGCAGATATATATGGAAGCAGAATGTTGTATAAATAAATAAAATGTTTTAAAAAAACCCACACTTTAATTGCAAAAGATATGTGATAAATATACAGCTAAGTATATATCAAATGGTCATAATTATATCAGAGAAAAAGAAAACCTTGAAGGAAGTAAGAAAGAAATTAAGTTGCCAGGCGGTGGTGGTGCACACCTTTAATCCCGGCACCAGGGAGGCAGAGGAAGGCAGATCTCAGTGAGTTCAAGGACAGCCTGGTCTACAAAGGGAGTTCCAGGACAACAAGGACTGTTACACAGAGAAAGCCTGTTTTGAAGAAAGGGAGGGGAGGGAGGGAGAGAGGGAGGGAGGGAGGGAAGGATGGAGTTGATAAATACTCCTGATCCAAGGCTTGATCAACATTTAAAGGACTCCAGCTAAACTTAGGCCCAAGAGAAATGTGAGAACCAAACCATGCATTGTCCTGGAAGTGAAACTTCCCAACACCCAGTTGTTTATGCTCTCTCATACTTATGCTTTTTGTGTACAAACACACTGTTATGAACAATATATATATATATATATATATATATATATATATTTGAATCAATCCTCTATCGTGTGTACATTCTCAAAAGCAGAAATATTAAAGGAAATAAGATAGTGAACTAGAAAGTAACCCACCCAGTTGAGACCACTTGGTCAGCAGCACTCCAGACCTCCAATCCTGCAGGGTGCCAAGTGTTCCCCTCTGGAAAACTCCAGTCATTGCTTCACAATAGCTGAGATGGCAGTTCTATTATCAAATGAGTCTATGTGAGCACCCCAAATGATCTTGGACTGTATAGCTTTGCTGTATCTACAAAATGTAACTGTAAATTCAGTTCCTACAAAGCTTTTGTCTGCTTCTGTAAAAACACAGTATTATCTATTAGTATCGAAAAAGAGAGCTGGGCATGGTGGTGCACACTTTTATTCCAGCACTTAGGAGTCAGAGGCAGGTAGATCTCTGAGTTCAAGGCCAGCCTGGTCTACAAAGCAAGTTCCAGGGCAGACAATGCTGTTAGACAGTGAAACCCTTTCTGGGGAGTGGGGGTGGGAATCAATCAAGTGAGAATCAATCAAGACTTAATTAATTCTTCATGTAAAAATAAACAAGCACATCTATCTCATTAGTGTATATCTTAACTTCATTTCCTGCTGCTGTAATATGACAAAAGCAACTTGGGACAATTCTAGGTTATAATACATTACTGCAGGGAAGTCACAGCAAGAGCTATCTTAGGGTTTCTACTGGCTTGATCAAACACCTTGACAATAAACAACTTGGGGAGGAAAGGATTTATTTCATCTTTTTTCCCTGAATAATGTCAATTCATGACACAGGGAAGTTAGGGTAAGAACCTGGAGGCAGGAACAGATGCATAGCCCAAGGAGGAGTGCTGCTTTCTGGCTTTTTCCTTCTGGTTTGGCTTGCTCAGTCCGCTTTCTCACAGCACTCAGGACCACCTGCTCATGGGTGGTATGGCCCGAGTGATCCAGGTCCTCTCACAGCAATCATTAATCAAAAAAGTACCACAGGACTGCCCACAAGTCAATCTTATAGGGGCATTTTCTCAACTGAGATTCTCTCTTCCAAAATGACTCTGCATTGGGTTAAATTGACACAGACCTAGGCAACACAGAGCTATGGTGTTGTTTATACTCATAAACAGGAACAGAGCAATAAATTAGTTTTCATGCTTGCATTCAATTGGAGTTAACCCTGCCTAGGGAATGATGCCACCATTTTGGGCAGATACTCCCATCTCAATTATCACAATCAACATTATCTCCCACTTGCTGCCCACAAGCTAACTTGATCTCAATAAGCCCCCTCCTTCCAGCCCCCTTATTTGCTTTTCAAGAAAAGGTTTCTCTGGCTGTCCTGGAACTCTATAGACTAGGCTGGCTGCTATAGAACAATCTGTGTATACTGTAAACATGTATTGCTTTCATTGTTAATAAAAAGCTGATTGGCCAGTAGCCACACAGGAACTATAGGCAGGACAACCAAACTAAGGATGCTGGGATGAAGAAAACTGGAGTCAGAGAAGTTGCCAGCAAGGTGGGGAGTAAGCAAGCCATTCCAGAGAGACAAATGCCAGGAACCTTGGGGCAGCACATAGATTAATAGAAATGGGTTAATCTAAATTGTGAGAGCTAGTTAGTAATAAGCCTGAGCTATCAACTCAGAATTTATAATTAATATAAGCCTCAATGTATTTATTTGGGAGCTGACCTTGAACTCAGAGATCAACCTGCTTCAGCCTCCCAAGTGCTGGGACTAGACAATTTCTCATTGACACTCTTTTCCCAGGTAATTCTAGTTGTCATGTTCATAATTAAAACCAGCCATCACAGTTTACAATCTGCTTTCCTCTTTAATAACTGGTAAGATTAATGTGTACCAAAGAACTGTCTTAATTTTCTTGACTGGCATTGGTGGTGCATGCCTCTAATCCCAGCACAAAGACAGGCAGATCTCTGTGAGTTCAAGGCCAGTTTGGTCTGCATAGCAAATTCTAGGCTACATAAAAACAAAAACAACTTAAGGCCAGGTACATGCACTTACCACACCAAGCCAGAAGGCCTGAATAGGAACCCTGGGACCCACAAAGTAAAAGAACATACACTTAAAAGCTGTCCTCTGGTTCCACATGAGTATTGTGACATGCACCCCAAACATGCAAAAATAAATAAATGTAAAATTTCTTTATTATTTTAATGAAATTCATTACCATGTATAACTAAGATATGCTAATAAAGACATTACAATTTTTTAAATTTATTTAACATTTTATTTTATGTGCATTGGGTGAAGGTGTCAGATCCCCTGGAACAGCAGTCAGTGCTCTTAAGGACTAAGCCATCTCTCCAGCCCCAACATCATTTTTTTAAATAAATAAATGTGTTTATGATCAGTATGATGAGCATCTACCTTATATATCTCCATTAAGAAATTGTATACAATTTTTCAGGCAAAGGGAGGTCACAAGTGGAAAAGATTTTAGCAGCCCTGGTTTTACATGCATGTAGTACAGGGAGGCAGAAATATATTAAAACTAATTTCAAAAGGAAAAAGGAAATCAATTTCAAAGTAACTGCCTAGACCCTACTGCAAAACTAGAATAATGTCACCCTGAAATTTAAATGATAGCTGAGCCTGTCATGTATGTGCCAAGGGTTTGATCTCCAAGTTGGACAGACATAGTATAAAAAAGGCAGGTGACCTTTCCTGTGTATATAGAAATCTACTTGTTAATAATTCCAATATGAATTTTATCAACAACAAAATTAACCTAATTGTCATTAGTTATAAGGACACTTTTCTTTCTTTTTTATTCTCTCCTCTCATATCTCTCCCCCAAATAGTAAATATTAGATAAGTATGATTTAATTACCCTGAAAAAATAAAGTCTGATTCCTGACTCCAAGCTCTACGTGTGAACCCTAATTTAACTTCATTCATTCTGTTTGCTTAATAAAAATATCTGCCTGAAACTGAGTGGTGTTGGCACATGCCTTTAATCCCAGCACTTGGGAGGCAGAGGCAGGCAATCTGTATGTTCAAAGCCAGCCTGGTCTACAGAGCAAGTTCCAGGATATGCTCCAAAGCTACAGAGAAACCTGTCTGGGGTGGGGTGGGGGGGGAGAATCCTGCTGAGTCCAGCAGGATAACTCACTGGGTAAAAGTGCTTGCTGCCAAGCCTGATGACCTGAGTTTGATCCCCAGAGCCTACATGGTAGAAACAGAGACCCAGCTCCCACAAACTGCCTCTGATCACCACATTCGCTTCCACATGTGTATGTGGGCATGCAGATGCAAGAATACACAAATAAATATGTAAATTAAAAGTCTGCTTTGTAAGCCTTTGAGATTAGGAAAGAACTCTCAAAAGTGCACTGTAGAGAAAACCATGGTGGCACACACCCACAATCTAGTACTCAGAAATCTGAGGCTACTCTGAAGGGTCCAGAGCACAGCCTAGGAAATGGAAGGTGTTCAATAAATCACAGACTATCACCTAGCTGTCACCATTCTCCTAACCTTTTTCTTATATTTTTGGTTATGAGCCATTTCTCTAGCCCGAAATACCTTTCTTTTTTCCTTTTTTTTTTTTTTTTTTCTCTTTTTTGTCCCTTTTGATTTTTAGAGACAGGGTTTCTTTGTGTAGTCCTGGCTGTCTTGGAACTCATTCCTGTAGCTCAGGCTGGCAATGAACTCAGAATTCTGTTTCTGTTTCCCCTGTGCTGGGATTAAAGGCATGTGCCACCATTGCCTGGCTCCTAACCTTTTTCTAAGAAATATTCTGTCCTTGGAACTTAACAACAAATCACTCAAACTAAAGTTCAAAACATTTATAATTAATTTTTATTTTATGTGCATCGGTGTTTTGTCTCCATGTATATTTGTGTGGAGGTGTTGGATCCTCTGGAACTGAAGTTACAGACAGGTGTAAGCTGCCATATGGGTGCTGGTATTTAAACCTGGGTCCTCTGGAATAGGTCGGAGAGCCATCTCTGCAGCCCCAAAACAACACTTATTAAACAGTGGTAAGTATTCCCAACTTGGGTTTTATTTTCGTATCACTCACATTAACATATAAAGAGTAAGAGACAAGGATAAAGCAATAGCAATAACAATCTTGGTGATTTCAGGCATTAAGAAGGTTCCACTTTTCAAGTGGGCTGAAATTTGAAAGGTGTGAGTTTTGGCCACACCTTTCAAGCACATCTTTCCTACCATAAACCTAGATCCCAAGAAAGTGAATAAAGCTGGGCACTGGTGGCTCACACCCTTAATCCCAGCACTTGGGGAGATGGAGGCAGGCAGATCTCTGGGTTTGAGGCTAGCCTGATCTAGAGAGTGAGTTTTAGGACAGGCTACACAGAGAAACTCTGTTTGGAAAAATCAAATAGAATGATGGACAATTCTAGGACAATTCTCAAACTATTCTGTATCAGTATTTCTCAACCTGTGGGTCATGACCCCTTTGAGGATTGAATGACCCTTTCACGGAGGTTGCATAAGACCATCGGAAAATACAGATATTTACACTACAGTTCATAAAAGCAGCAAAATTACAGTTATGAAGGAAAATAATATGGTTGGGGAGCACCATCACATGAACAAAAAGGGTTGAAGCATTAGGATGATTGAGAACCACTGATTTAGATGAACAAACAGCAGGAAAGGTATGCAGAGGCTACAATTTTTTAAATGATTTAATTTTCTAAATATATTAAAATGATGTGAAATTTTAAAAGGACTGGTAAGCAACCAAGCAAAAATCTCACATAAAATAGAACACCAGTTAATCTTCTTTCTCTCTAGATGAACTAGAGACAAGAAATATTTTGCACATATTTTTAGCAATTTATAACAATGCTTAGTCAGAAAACAGCACTGTGGAGAAAGGGAGGGGCAAATATGTAACAAATATTATTGCAGGTATCAAACAAACTGAACTAAGTCAAGTAAATCCACTGTAGAAATTATGAAATTGTGCAAAGTGATACTATTACATGAGTTTACACTAAAATACTGAGCCAGAGACAGTTCATAATTCTGTGAAGCATGAACTGGCCCTATGTAAGTTTACTAAGTATGGAACACCACAACAAAAGGAGTGCTACCGTCAGCAACCTACCAACACTTGATTTTAGCACTGGAGTATGCCCAACTTTTCCTTTATCAGACAAGAAAAAGTGGGGGAAGAGAAAGCTTGAAAATCAAGAGAGCTCTCCAGAATTGTAGTGAATGCCTTCAATCCCAGCACTCAGAAGGCAGAGGCAGGTGGATCTCTGTAACTTTGAGGTCAGCCTTGTCTATACTGTGAGTTCCAGGACAAAAAACAAAAAACAAAAAAAAAAAAAAAAAATCAAGCAAGAGCTAACACTGTAAAAGCTGAAATTTTGAAACAAAACTATAATTTTGCTTGGTAACATTTTTTTCATTCCTAATGTCTGTCAACAATAAAAACATTGTATCTCTTTTTCTTCTTTCATTTAGAGATTTACACATTTTTCTTGTTTAAGTCTTATGGAAATAAATCTTTTAACTGGCTAGCAAAACCTTTCAGTGAATAAAAGTACTTGCCACCTAAAGATCTGAATTTCATGCCTGGGACCCACATGGTAGGAAGAGAACCAATTCTGGGAAACTGTTCTCTGACCCTTACATGTGTGTGTTGGCACGAAGGCACACATTCATACAAACACACAATAAAATTGCTTTATCCCCAGACTGATAGCTGGGAAACCAGCATGGGACTGTCCAGACCCCCTGAATATAGGTGTCAGTAAGGAGACCTTGGAAATCTATGGGGCCTCTTGTAATGGATCAGTACTTACTGCTACCATAGGAATGGACTTTAGGAGCCCATCCCACATGGAGGGATACTCCTTGAGTCTAGACACAAGGGGGTTGGCCTAGGCCCTATCCCAAAGAATATGACAGACTTTGAAGGCCCCCTATGGAAGGCCTCACCCTTCCTGGGTAGCAGAAAGGGTATAGGATGGGTAGGGTGTTAGTTGGGGGTGGGGGGAGGCGGAGGGGAGGGAGAGGGACCTGGGATTGACATGTAAAATAATTTTCTAATAAAAAGAAAAAATTGCTTTAAAATAATTAATCCTTTTGCACCGTGATTTTAGCAACAACATTAAAGATTTTTGTCCCACCATCACAACCAAGAACTGTAATTCCATAAATAGTTAAACAAACTCTACTAAATCTAAATCTACATTATAGCATATTACTTTGCAATAAAATATAACAGACTACTAATACAAGTGAAAACTTAGATGAACCACAAGGAAATCCTGCTGCACTAAAGAAATGCCAATCTGTAAGTTATATACACTCTATGAGTCTCTTTAGGAAACAGTCCTTTAAAATTACTTCAATAGGAGAAACACTAATCACAGTTGCTGGAGGGTGAGAGAAAAGGATGGGAAGGATATAGGTGGTTGTAGTTCTAAAAGGGCAAAACAGTGCTCCTTTGTGTTACTGTAGAACTATATTTTGACTGCAGACACAGAACCTACACATGTAATAGCTACTGTATAGAAATGAACACATATACAACTACAAATAAAACTTGGGAAATATGAATAAAATTGGTAGACATTATCAATGTTACAATCAACTATAAGATTTATAAGATATAATATTTGGAAAAGTAAGCAAAATATACAAAGAATATCTCAAACTACATTTGACTTTATAACTCTCTCAAAATAAGAGTAATTTTAGGGGAGGAGATATATACTACTCAGAGGTAGAGTATTTGCCCAGTATGTGCAACACCCTGGAGTCAACCCCAACATGTGCATATTACACAGAGGCACACACTTGATTGTGCCCAGAATGGTGGATCACACCTGCTATCCAAGTACTGGAAGGCTGAAGCAAAAGGAATACTAAGAAATGGGGGCCTGCCTGAAATATAGAGAAAGACTGAGCCTGGCGTGGTAGCCTACACCTTTAATCCCAGCACTCAGAGGCAGTGGATCTCTGACAGTTCAAGACCAGCCTGGTCTACAAATCGAGTTCCAGGACACACTCCAAAGTGACACAGAACCGGTCTCCAAAAACAGAAACAAAAACAAAAAACAATGAAAAGGTGTCACTAACAGTTGAAAAGCCTGAATTTTAGAAAAAAACTGTTAATGGTATTATAACTATACAGGGCCATGTCTTTATTTCTAAGGAGTGAAGCATAAGCATACAGTTTTCTTTTTTTCTATGTACGGAAAGAAAAAGTAATCTTGGCAATTTGTTAAATATCGGTAAAAGACAAATATTTTTCGATACTCTCGTTTTTTCAGAGATTCCCCCCCCCATCAGTATAAACAGAGGATGAGGGGGTTGGGAACATAGCTCTGCTTGTATTTAGCACAAGGTCCAACCTCCAGCATTATAAAAAAAGATAAAGAAAAATAAGGGGACAGGGGGTGGGTGGGTAAATGTTGCAAGAAAACTATGCTATAGTTCTACCTACACATCAGTCCTAAAATAATTGAGTGTAACTCCGCGGTAGATCACCTGCTTCGAATGCACAAAGCCTTCCAGCACAGAAATAACAGCAACTATTATTCTTCAGTGAATGAGACGACACAGTGAATGAAAACACTTGCTGCCAAATCTGGTTTATGTCTTTTTAATTTTTTTTTTTCCAGACAGACAGGGAAAAAGATGTCTCAGAACATAGGGGGGGAAACTATGCTACAATTCCACTTCAAATGGTATGAAAACAAAATACCACTAAATAGTATGTGACTATCGTTTTTCAACACAAATTCATTAATTTACAACATGGATATTTCTGTAAAATCAATTACCTCGACATAAATGGTTATTTAGGATTTATGTATTTTATGTGTTTGAGAGCTCTACTTGCATGTATGCCTGCACGCCAAAAGGGGGCATCAGATCCCATTATAGATGGTTATGAGTCACCATGTTGTTGCTGGGAATTAAACTCAAGACCTCTGGCTCTCAAGCAGTTGAGAGCCCAAGTGCTCTCAACTGCTGAGTTATTTAGAGAAAGAAAAAACAAACAAACAAACCCTAGATCTCCATATTTGTCAAACAAGTGAATTATAACTGCAAGCTAAAAGGCTAACACACACACACATACACGAATCTCTCCCTCTTCCCATTTTTTCTCTGTATAGCCCTGGTTTCTCTGTATAACTCTGTAGACCAAGCTGGCCTCGAACTCAAGAGATCCATTCACCTGCCTCTTCCTCTCCAGTGCCGGCATTACAGGTGTGAAACACCACCGCCATTCAAGTCTTAAAATTGGCAAATACAGTTCTTTCACAAAGAACTGTTTGTGTAAAAGAAGCGACTCATACACTAAATACCAAACAACAACAAAAGTGCTACAATGTATTAATGACAGCACCAAGACGACTGGGCATAGTTTACAATGTAAACAGCTTCAATCCAGTACCTCTGTAAGTATCACTGCATGCGTTTCTTATGCAAACTGCAAATATCTGAAACACAGAGCTAGCGTCAACAAGATCCATCTCAAAAGATTCTTATATCGTTTCGGCTAAGTTTTTGTATAGGTGTTTTTAAAACTTCACAGTCTTAAGTAAAGTACTTAAGTACTAGAACTTCCTACCGGACCGGACCGGACCGCCCCCTAGAAATGAGTCCCACCTCCGGAGAAGGATGGCGGGGTGGGGCAGGTTTGCTCTCAAACTAAGACATGGGTTTCCCCCACCCCACCCCTAAAAAGACGACCAGGGGCTGCGGGGTCAAGTATGCAAGCCACTACATGGAGTTTGCAGACTGCAAAGCTCCCTTCGCTTTTCCATCCTTGCCCCCTCTGGAGTCACGGTGACCCCGGCCGGGCGGGGACAGGTGAATCCCAGGTAGGGAGGAAGAGGGAGGGACGGGCCGTGGAGGGAGAAGCGCGTTCAAGCAATGAATGAGTCGGGCCTCAGCCACACCACCTGTTCCTTCCGAGGGTGCCACCCCGACCAGCCAGCAGGATCCCTGGCCCGAGTGGGCCCGTGCGGCCCGCTGTCCCGCTCAAGGCCAGGCTGCTCCTCCCTTCGCTCTAGGAGGGTAAAAGGCAGCCTTGTGGTAGCCCGAGAGTCGGGGCCTAGTCCGGAACCGAGGCCTCCGAAGCCCGCGGTACGCGGCGCGCGGACCGAGGTGGGCACCACCGGGGCGAGACGAAGGAGTGCGCTCTGCCGGCCCGCACTACCACGGCGGGGTCCCCCTCGGGGTGGCCCAGTGCCCGCCCGCCCGCCCGGGCTTGGAAGTGACAGGCCCGGCTCCCAGCGAGACGCTCCCCGCCGCCCGCCCGCAGCCTCACACTCACCAAGATCCGCTTGAAGAGCGCGTTCTCCTTGGGCGGGAGGCTCACGGCCGGCATGGTTCCGGCTCCTCCCGCGGCTCCCGCCACCGCCCGGCTCGGTCAGTCCGTTTGTCCGCCCGCCGCCGTTGCCGTTCTCAAGCTCGCTTCAGCCTTGAATCCGCTCCGCCGCCACTAGGCCTCGGGTGTCGCCGCGCCGCCCTGTCCTGACACCCCTTTCTCCTCTTTCTTTTTTTTTTTTCTTTTCCCCCCCTTTCTCACTTAACGCTGCCGCCACCTCCCCCCTCACGGGTCTCCGTCGGCGGTTCACGTGGTAACTGAAAAGACCGACAGAGGCAGCCAAAATGGCGGACGCCGAGGGCTTTCCCACCCGGGTCACACCTCCCAACGCGCAGGCGCGGTGACCCTCTCTCCCCACCCTCGCTGCACCGGAGCCTGCCGGGAACGCGGAGGCCGGCAGGGCCTGCGGAACGGCTGATTCTGGGTTGGCTCTGCCGGTCCTTCCAGTGCTCAGCTCCTGGGAGGGCAGCCAGCGGTGCTTCCGCCGCCTCTTCGTCGCAAACAGCCTTTTTGCTCCTCCTCGCTAAACCGGCCTTTCACTCATTGGGGTAGACTCGCCCAGGTGTTGTAATCGTAGCTTGAGCCTCAAATGCCAAAATGCCGACGGAGGTGTTTTAAGAAGATGTAGTCGTTCAAGGCCCAAGTGCCTATATTTGAGCAGAGGCGAAGGGTAAGATGAGAAAACCTTCGCCTAAGTGGGGACTTGTGAACCGATCCGAAGAGGTGAGGGCTTAATCGTCTTTGAAAAGCGTCAAAGAGCTTGACCTTTGAAATGGACTTGACTGGGTAGGGTATCTGTGGTTCTGTTGACTATGGTTAAGATAGCCAGGAAAGGTCGTTAGCCAGATTCGAAAAGGCATGTTTGTACTGCCAAAGGAGCCTTTGAAGGTTGAAGTATGTGTTTATTTCATTGCTGAAGTCATATAATGGGTTGAAGTAAGAGCTGTGTGAGTCACCTTGATGTAGTAGAGTCGAGGGTCGGAACTCCTGGAGTTGACTTCTAATTCATGCTTAGGATTGTAACTGTTGAACCACCTGTTACCAGAAGTCCTTAAACCTTAGAGGCCAAACTCCACTCAGCAAGATTAGGCCTGAAAGTGAAGAGGATCCCTCCCACCAGCAGACATTTCATTAACACTTGACAATAAAACCTTTACAGAGTGACATGCCATTGAGTCATAAGAGCCATTTTACCCTCAATTATCTCGTGCAGGCCTTGTAGTATTCTTTGCACCATGAATCATAAAGATGTGCAAGAGTTTGACATTTTTCAATCTTTCTTTTTTAAACACATACTTTGTGGTTTTCAAATTGTTCTTTAACTTCCCTAGTCTGCAGAATGAATTCTAGGACATCCAGGGCTACCCAGAGAAACCCTGTATCGAAAAAAACGAAAGATCGGGATTATAGAGGTCAAACCTTAGGGTCTCCTTGAATACTGTAATCTCTCGATAAAGATTTAGGAAAATTAGGTTGGTGAGATGGCATGGTGGGTAAAGGCTCTTACTATGCAAGCCTGACACCCGAGTTTGAACCCTGAACTCACATAAAGATGGAAAAAGAAAAAGGGCCCCACAAAGTTATTCTCTGCTCTCCATATTGTCACATATAAATAATAAATGAAGTTATGGGGCTGTCGAGATGGGGCTCATTGAGTAAGAACCCTGTTGCTCTTGCAGAGGACCTGGGTTGGGCCCCAGCACCTCTGAAGGCACCAGCTGTGCACAGGGCACACAGCAGGCAAAGTACTCATACATATAAAATAAAATTCAACACATACAAAGACATAGATAAATAGCTTTTCTTCGAGTGTGTGCTGTTGGAGCTCTAACCTGGTGCCTCATGCCTGCCAGACAAGCACTTCTACCATTGAGTTAGCTATACCCACAGCACTAGAAAACCAACTGTTTTTTTTTTTTTTTGAAATTGTACATACAATTTTTTAAGTTGTAATGTTTTATTAGCATGTTAATTATACACGATGTTTTTCATTATTTTCATATATGTACATGATATATTTCAATCTTATTCTCACTTATACATATCCCCCTTACCATCTCTTGTCTGCCTCTACTGCTGTCAATCCTCTTCCCACTAAATAGCAATTTTGTTTGTTTGTTGGTCTTGCTAAGTAGCCCAAGCTTACCCTGATCTCACTTCCTCCTCTGCTTTTTAAATGCTAGGATTGCAGACATAGTGCCCCATCCAAGTCTAAACAGCAGGGTTTTGGGTGGGGAGCTTTTGTTTGTTTTTATATAAAGATTTTTATTTTTATTCATGTTCGTGTGCAAGTGTGTGGATACTGTTACCCATAGAAGTCAGAAGAAAGTGTCATACCTTGAAGCTGGAGTTACAGTGGTTGTAAGCCACCAACTTGGATCCTCTGGAACAGCAGTGAGTTCTCTTAGCTGCTCAGCCATCTCTCCAGGCCCAAACAGCAGTTTTTAAGGTTCAGTGAATACTGGTCTGATTACAATATTGATCAGATTCGTTACTGAGTTAAAATGTGCCTACAAATAATAGTCTGACCACACAGTCAATGACATGATAGCCTGAACTCAGTAATAGATAAACTATAGACTCCAATCACTACTACTTGGCAAATAGAAATTGAATTGGATCATAATTGTGCATGACTTTATTTATAAATGAATGGGAAAAAAAAAGAAATTGGAGTTGGGCCTTGAGTGCTTCTTGTGCTTCTGGGAAGTTACAGCCAAGGTTGTATGGCACTGCAGCTGCTGAGGACCTTGCATCCTTCCCCATCACTGTGCTTAAAAGGCTTCCTCCTCCAGCTGGGTGTAATGGTGCACACATGGAATCCCAGTACTGAGCGACTAAGGCAGAAGGACTTCAAAACCATAGTAAAGCCCAGCACTCAGGAAGATTACCTTGTTTGGAAGACCAGAGGCCAGTTTACTTACATTTTATAGAAAAACAACATTAAAGGAACCTGCCACCCAGACTTAACAAAATAACAGCCACATTTTGGGATGTTTGTTTAATAAATGTTTGTTTAATAAAACTTATGTATACAAGAAGCCATCCTTCTTTAGGTTTTGTTCTTTACCCCCTCCCTTGGACACATCAGTCAAGTAAGATGTTTCCTCATGGAAAAATCCAGGGCTAAAACTTGTTTTCTAGGTGTTAAATCTCCCTTCACCTAGGTCACAAATCAGGATTTTAGCATTTAAATTCAGGATATGGTTTAAATAAATGTTTAAAAAGATGCCTACCAAACTAGAATAGCTATTAGCTCCCAGCTAGGTTCTTTTCAAAATGAGTTTCATCTTTAGCTGCTTCTTCCAACTCTAGGGGTCCAGTGAGCTCTAACATACTGAGAACGTTGTGCTCATACTTCATTGCTCTCCAAACTATACACTAGGAAAAGGACACAAGGATCAGAGTTCTGGAAAACAAAATGGACTTTCCCAGCATAGATCCTGAAGCTGGCAATGTGCTTACTGGTTCTGTACACTCTGACAAAAGGTAGCATCTGTTTCAACTTGTTGAAGACTAGCAAAAGCTGTGTCAGGACAAGCTCTGGCGGTGTGCTGTAGAAAGAGTATACAACTCTTGCTGAGTGGACAAGAAGCCAGTAAGTCAAGAGCCAACAACTGACTCAGCGCATTAGTAGGCTGGTTTGCTTACTTGAGCATGAGCCCAGGAGGCTCAGACTAGGTTACAAACTAAAGTAACTCAGGCTGTTAGTAACATGTTTAGCCACAATGCACAATGTCATTATTTTACCTTCTATTGGTAATTTACTTTCTTTTCCCCTCTTTTTTTTTTTAATACATGTATTTAGTGTGTATGTGTGTATATATGTGTGCTTGTCAGAGCACCCATCTGGAGGTCAAAAGAAAATTAGTAGAAGTCTATTCTCTCCTTCTATTAAATGGGACATAGCAATTGAACTCAAGTCATCAGGCTTGACAGTAGGTGCCCTGGTTTTGGCTTATCTTTCTGTACCCACCTTTTTTTTTTTTTTTTTTTTTTTCTAAGATAGGGTCTCATATTAGCCCAGGCTGGTCTGGGACTTACTATGAAACTCAAACTTCTATCAAAATAGAGTCACTCCTGCCTCTGCTTCCCAAGACCTGGGATTAGACATGAGCCACCACACTCTGCTAATGACTTTTTGTTTTACTAAAAAGATTTTAAAATAATATTGCTAAAACTACTAACACTAATACTAATACTAACTAAAGGAAAATGCTAACACTTATTTTGCTATTAAAGTAGACCTAAACAGCTTTAGTTTTAACAAATGGCTTTTAAGGGTAAGTTTGTATCTTCTGCAGGCTGGAGAGATAGCTCAATGGTTAAGCCAGCTTACTCCCCTAGCAAAGACCTGGGTTTGGTTCCCAGCACACACCAGTTGGCTCACAGACATCTATAACTCCGGCTTCAAGGAATACAATGCTCTCCTCTGATCTCCAAGGGGAGCTTCATTCATATACCCCACCATCATATGAACATATTATTAAAAATAATAAAATCTTATCAAATCAAAAAGAATGTATCATCTATTACCAATAGTTTTTAAAACATGGTCTTTGGATACCAGTGAAACAGAATCTGTCAATTGTGCAACATAAAAAAGAGCTGATCATGCACTAGAGAGAAGGCTCAGCAAGTAAGAGTGCTTGTTGCTCTTACAGATGACCTGGGTTTGTTTCCTGGCACCCAGAGCACACTGGACAACTCAGAGCTGCCTATAACTACAGTACCGGGGGATCCAGTGCCCTCTTCTGACCTCCATGGGCAGTTGCAGGCACCATCATGCACTTGACAAACAGGCACGAACACAGACATAAAAATAAAAATGTTTAAATCAGCTGATCAGTCAGGTTGATCCAATGCCTCTGACCTTCATTGTCACCTTCCAAACACACACACACACACACACACACACACACTTATCACAATGTGAGCCTACACATAAAAATTACAAAGGTAAAAAACAAAACAGCTGATTAGTACAATGTGTCGAATAGGCAAACGTATTTACTACTCCCAGATAACTCCTAAGCTTCCCAACAAACCCTACAGGATAGGTTTTATGTTACAGTTGTGAAACTGTGGTAAGATTAACGACTAAAAATCATAGTGTTGACATATAGTGGACACAAATGATACTTGAGACACGATGGTTTGGATCCTGTTCTACATAGACACATGGCATTATAGCCAGTCCCACCTTGTTAGGTCAGCTAACTGGATCCCTTTGCCATCTGGATGCCCCTCCTGAGCCAGTCAGGGCACTTTCATGTAACATCTACAAGAATTTTACTAGGGCCTGGTGGAAAGGTCTTATAACCCCAGCTCCTCAAGAGGCTGAGGCAGGAGGATCAAATTCATGGCCACCTGCGTAACTTAGTGAGCCCCTATCTCAAAAACTATGTAGGGAGTTGTAGCTCAGTGGTAAGGCACTTGCCTAGGATGTAGGAAGCCCTGTATTGCCTCCCTAGTAAATAGCAGAATTCTATCTCACAGGATTGAGAGGCATCGAAGTGATCTTGAATATAATTGGATTTTAGGAACTGGTAAGAGGCCTTTGCAAATACAAAGTTCCTTTGTCCACAAGTTTGCTTTGAGCCCATCTGTTAATTGATGCTAATAATTACGGCACATCCTGTAGCCAATGTAGCGATAAAATGATGACTGTAAACCACACAATGAATTAACTTACTGTACCTGGAACACTAAATTCAACCCAAATTTTATTCTTCAAGACACTTCCATTTTCAATTTTCTGGCTCACCAACAAACACTTTATTAAACCTCTGACGAGCGCCCTAGGAGTGGACAAACTGCCTGCCCGGCCCCAGGCCTCTTTGCATCCGCTGTTTTACAGACAGACCCCTAAATCCAGGTTCTAGGAAACCTTGTCCTGAAGGTAGGACTTTGGCCCACCCGCAAATTCCGCTTCTGCTGCCAGGGGGCACTGCGCTCCGCGCCACCTTCCGGAGATGCGCGCGCAGGGAGAAGGCGGTGCCCGCCCGACAAGACGCTCACGCCGAGAAGGGGCGGAGTCTAGGGGCGGAAGATGGCGCTACCCAATGCTCTGCGCTCGTTTTCGCGGCTCTTGGCCCCCGCCCGGCTTCCGAGCTGCGGTGAGTGTGTCTCTTCAGGCCGGCTCGGCCCTCGGCCTACTCCCACCCAGCAGGAACCATCCTGGAACCTCCGTAGTAGGATGGGGTCGCGGCGCAGGCAGTCCCGCAGTGACCTTCAACCCGCCTCGGTGTGGGTTTTCCACTCCGCAACATCGGCCGCCAGCCCTCCTCCAAACTACCTCCTGGCCTCTGAAGAGCCCCCGGCTCTTCAAATATGCCCAGGAGACAACCAACAGGGAGGTCCTTCCGGGGGCTGCGACTCATCCTCCCACTCCCGAGCCTGTGAGGGCCGGCGACACCTTCACGAGGTTTTGAAGGCGTCCGGAATCTCAAGGACCGACCTGTGGCTCCGCTGGTGACCTCAGACGAGTTACTTCAATTCTCTGGACTGTTTCCTTGACTGTTTAGATTGGGGGTGGGCAGATAGAGTATAAATGACAATGTAATGCCAGGGATGGTGGGGCTCTCCTGGAATCCCTCCCCAGGACTGGGATTCCAGGAGACTGGCAGGTATTCAAGACCAGCCTGGGCTACAATAACCCCTATCTCAGATGAGAGAATTTAATGCAATAGTACGTACACTAGTAAATGTTAAGTACTAGTAAATGTTAAGTTTTCCTCGCTACAAGTCAGTAAGATACATATTCTCTCTTTTTTCAGCTCCAACACGGTCAAAGTTCTATGTCCGGGAGCCGCCCAATGCCAAACCTAACTGGCTGGAAGTTGGGCTGACCTTGGGCACTACAATTTTCCTGTGGGTTTATGTGAGTACCCTACCCATCGGATTCTCTGGAGCTGGAATTACAAACACTTGTGAGCTGGCTGTTGTTGGTCTTGGGAACCAAACTTGGGTCCTCCGAGAGCAGTACATGCTCTTAACTGTACAGCCCCAACTTTATATTCATTTTTGAAAATTTTTTGGGAGGTTTAATTGTTGCCAAGAGCATTAAGGATTGAAATTAGGTCTTTAATTCCCTTGACTGTCATCATGTATCAATCGTTGTTGAAGTTATGGTGGTTCCAAAAAAGTAGCTGTTCTTTGATTTCTAATAGCACACAGAGAAGTGAGGGATTGGGTTGATCATTCACACTGTCAGACTTCTAAGATTGGAATATAGCATGCACAGAAGGATATGTGAGCATGCACAGGCAAGCATACCTATATATAGACATTGCACACACAGGTACACAAAAAGTGTCATGTTTTATGATTCTTCTGTCATCATATGTTTTCCATTGTATCATTCTCAAATGTAATGTCAGGTTGTGGTTAACAATGTACTCTACTAATGATTCTTGAATGTCTTAGGCTTTTATTTCTAGTAAAATAGTAACTGTTTTAACCTACCCTATTTCTCTTATGAAACAAGGATCTTTAGTTGGTTTCCTCCTCTTTAAGCTGCCAGGAAGATTACAATTCTGGTTTTAACTATTAACTTGTAGCTCATCAAACAACATGATGAAGATGTTTTGGAGTATAAAAGAAGAAATGGATTGGAATAAACTTTGGAGATATTAATATAGTAAGTATGCTTATAGAGTATATAGATTATAGAAGTTAATTTATCTGTTTGTAGCTGTGACAGAGTCTCACCACTGGGCATAATAACATATGCCTTTTTTAGTGCCAGCGCTAGGGAGGCAGAGAGGTAGACAGATCTCTGTGAGGCCAGCCTGGTCTACATAGTGAGTTCTAGGACAGCCAGGGCTAAGTGAGAGACCTTGTCTCCAAAAAGTGAGAGAGATGGGGGTCTTACCCTATATCATTCAGCTCTCTATGTAGACCAGGGTCCACCTGCCCCAACCTCTGCCTCCTAACTGCTGAGATTCAAGGAGTATGCCAATACTCCTGGCCTGTAGAATAACTTTAGTACTGGATGAGGTCATACATACCTATAATTCTAATACTGCAGAGACTGTAGCAAGGAGATAATTAGCCTGAGGCTAACCTGGTCTGCACAGTGAGACCTGGTCCCAAACAAAGAAGGAAAAACAACAGTAAAACCAAAATCATCTTAAATCATACCTTCTTTACTAGTACTTTACACATTGTATTCATAGCACTTAGGATAAATTGGCATAATTTGTGTGTATTTGCCATGTCTTATACTTAAGTGTGGATTCTGTAACAGCCGAACTCTCCTGTATTGTATTAATGTTTTGTTCTCAACACTGCGCTGAATACCTACCCAGCCATTCTAGGAGTTTAATGTTCATAGAACAAATCAAGTATAAAGGCAATGAATTCTGGAGTTTTTTTCTGCTTAACTATTTCATTATGATTCTCACTATAACTAGCATCCAATTGAAGAATTCAGGTGAAACCTAATATTAATGAAATAACATATTTTACATGCTCTAATTTAAAAGAGAGATGGGGAAGGGGCATGTGTCATAAACATAACATGTATAATATGTATATTACACAAATATATGGAATGTTTATGCTTTATTTCTGAAAATTATTTGAAAGAAATGCTTTACCCTTTATAAAGTGAAAAATCCATCAAAAAAAAAAACCCAAAAAACAAAAAAAAACCTAAGCTTTTGGGTTGAGGAGATAGCTCTGTAATTACAGCAGCTGCCACACCATGAGGGGCAGAGCTCAGATCCTCATAGCCCTGGCCACTTGTGATTTCAAAACTCTGAAGGAGAACAGAGGATCCCCAGAGTAAGATGGCTGATTAGCCACTGGTCAGCTCAGGGATCAATTGAGAAGCCCTACCTTGATTAATAAAGTGGAAAGCCATTGGTGAGGACTCTGAGCATCAGCCTTAGGCCTTTACATGCAGGTGCATGCATACCACACACAAAATATCTCAGTTTCCATGGTTAAATCTGCTGGATAATAAACATAGTAATCTCAAGTACTGATTGTATTTAATAGATATATTTTCTAGATTTTTTTCTGATGCTCTAAGGTGAATTATTCAGAGAAATTCAGTTTCAACATTATCTGATCATTGCTTTGGATTGATTTTTTTTCTCTTCCTCCTCCTCCTCCTCCACCTCTTCCTCCTCCTCCTCCTTCTTCTTCCTCCTCTTCTTCCTTGTAGGTCTGCTGCATATGATGATTGTGGCCATTCTTCTGGATTCACCAATCTGTCAAGTTTGGATATGAGGGGAAAGTTATATGTGAATATGTATCAGTCAAGTTCACATGTGCATTTTTCATTATTAAACAAATAAAAATACTTAGGTTCTCCACATGTAGAGATGAATTCCATAATCACTGCTAATGGGCTCTGTTCAGCGTTTGTGTGAGTGTTTGTATATATGTATGTGTACCATGTACATTCAGTGCTCATAGAAGCCTAAGCTGGAGCTATGGGTGGTTGACAAGGATATTGGGAACCAAACTTGGGTCCTCTGCAAAAGCACCAAGTGCTTCTAACTGCTGAACCCCTCTCATCAGCTTTTCTTTCTTTTTGAGACAACGTCTCACTGAAGTTCTCTAGCTGTTCTAGAACTCACTGTGTAGTCCAAACTGGTCTTGAACTGACCTAGACCCACCTGCCTCCTGAAAACACCACTGTGGCCAGCCCTCCTCATCTCTTATCAAAACATTTAGATGCCAAAGAGACAAGACTACTTTATTACTTAAAATATAAATCTTGTTGATGAAGAGGGGATAAATCAGACAGTAAAGATAAACCCTGTTATCAGAGTTGCCTCTGTCTCCATTTGCTTGAATTTGAATTGTTTTTTGTTGACATAACGGTGTTTGTTTTAATGTCAATGAGGAGTGCTTGCCTACATGTGTGTGCACACAATATCCATTCTTGGTGCCCTGGAAGGTCAGAAGAAGGCATCAAATCCTCTGAAACTGGATTTACAGATGTTTGTGAGTCTCCGTGTGGGTGCTAGGAACCAAACCCCAGTCCTCCACAAGAACAGCGAGTGCTCCTAACATGCAAGCCATCTAACCCCATAGTGACTTTCTACTCACTTTTATGGCCACATGAAGTTTTCCATTGGCTTTCAGTCAAGTTACAGCGAACTAGGTTTTTTAAGAAGGGGACTAAGCTGGCAAAATTGTCAGTGAGAAAAGCACTTGCCGGCCTGACAACCAGAGTATGATCTCTAGACTTCTCAAAAAGGTAGAAAAGAGTTGACAAGATTGTCCACTGAGCACAACACACATAGTTAGCAGTAAACTAAAAATGAGTAAAGGTGGGGGGCACTACATGGTGACCTTGAAACTAGCCAGGACTACATAACAAGGTCCTGTCTCAAAAAGCTGAAGACATAGCACAGTAATAAAACCCTTGGCTAGCATTCGTGAAGCCCTGGGTTTAATCACAAGTATCATAAAAATGATAAAAGGAGGGCTGGAGAGATGGCTCAGAGGTTAAGAGCACTGACTGGCTCCTCTTCCAGAGGTACTGAGTTCAATTCCCAGCACCCACATGGTGGCTCACAACCATCTGTAATGGGCTATGGTGCCCTCTTCTGGTGTGCAGATGTATGTGGAAGCAGAATGTTGTGTACATAATAAATAAAATCTTTAAAAAATGATAAAAGGAGAAAGAGATAATGGCTTTAAATAATTTCTGCTGTGAAGACCATTATAGTTGGCATTGCATGTGTTTAGGGGCTGGAAAAAGCATGGCCTAGTGTCTTTTGATGTCACTTATGTACAAAAATTCAAAATTATAGTATTTGAAAATACACAGATGCCATGAAAAGTCAAAGTTAATAGTAACTTAGCTTGTGTGTGTCAGTTTGGATTCCTGTTGGAGGGAAAAACTTGGCAGATTGTAAATCAAGTTCATGCAAATGCAGTAACAGAGAAGAGCAATCTGTCAGGAAGGAAGTCCAACAAAGTCAAGTCCTCCCTAGAACATGTGTAAATGTTAGACTCTGTGACCAAGAGGAGTTAAAATGGCAGGTGGAATTAGAGTCGCCAGTAGGTCAACCTTGAGATGTAATTACGTGGGATATCCAGGAGTCATCACACAGATCTTTAC
This sequence comes from Cricetulus griseus, assembly GCF_003668045.3. NCBI lineage: Eukaryota > Metazoa > Chordata > Mammalia > Rodentia > Cricetidae > Cricetulus > Cricetulus griseus. The sequence continues at coordinate 100,081,538 of NW_023276806.1, forward strand.
AAATGGCTATATAAAGTCTAACCTGCTATTGCTGGGGTGTTTGCTATAGTATATGAGTGACAAATCTAGGGCCGTGCACCTACCATACAAGCACCCCTTAACTCCATCTCCACCATTTCTGGGTTTGATGGTAGAGGGAGGTTAAGAGCTAAAGAATATCAAGAAAAAAGTGAGTGCTCCCATTGATATAAGGCCAGTGAGACACACCCATAAAGCTTCGAGTTAATAAGTGCATGCTGTTTCAGGTTGCTTCATTTGCTAGCGCACCTATAGGAAACTGGTGCTATCACATAAAAATTGAGGCCAAAAAGTCAGTTAACTCCAAATTAATAGCACTTTTCACACACACATGCAAAGCACTTAAAAGCTCAGAAAACATTAAGATGCCTGCAATTTTGGAAGCAGAAGGTTTTAGTTGGAAAGAGCATTTTTTAAAAAGATTTATTTATTTTATATGTGCATTGGTATTTTGCCTTTATGTATGTCTTTGAGGGTGTTTGATCCCCTGGAACTGGAGTTACAGTTTAATCTGCCATGTGGGTGCTGGAAATTGAACCTGGGTCTTCTGGAAGAGCAGCAATGCTCTTAACCACTGAGCCATCTCTCCAGCCACTTAAAGCATACTTAAAAAAAAAAAAAAAAAGATTTATTTATAAGAGTTTTCTCTCTTCCTGTACATCTGCATGATAGAAGAGGGGATCAGATCCCTTTATAGGTGGTTGTGAGCCACCATGTGGGTGCTGGGAATTGAACTCAGGACTTCTAGAAGAACAGCCAATGCTCTTAACCACTGAGCGATCTCTCCAGCCAAGCATACTTTTAATAAATAGAATCTGCACATGTCAGGCTTTGAGGCTGCAGGTACTTTGTATCCGTTTTAACTCTAGAGAGAGCCCTGCCTGATAACCCGGGCTGTGGGGGTAGAACTTCTACCATAACAGGAAACGCTGTAAGCCCACTGTCAGCACACTGATGTAAGAGGATTGTGAACTTGAGGCCAGTGAGACCCCGTGCCTCAGAAAGAAAAAAAAAAAGACTCTTAGTATTAGCTATGCTAACTATGTGTGGACATCACTCCTCAGCGTTCCCCCTGCCTCCCACCCCCACCCACATGATAAGGAAAAGCAAATAGTCCAGGGTTTTCACCTCAAATCAAGAGCTGACACATGAAGCAAGAATCATTCTAATCCTAAATTCCCAAAAGAACTTAGATCAAGGGCTGGAGAGATGGCTCAGAGGTTAAGAGCACTGGCTGCTCTTCCAGAGGTCCTGAGTTCAGTTCCCCGCAACCACATGGTGGCTCACAACCATCTGTTATGAGATCTGGTGCCCTTTCTGGTATGCAGATAAACATGGAAGCAGAATGTTGTATGCATAATAAATTTAAAAAAATCTTTTAAAAAAGGACTTAGATCAAAGGATTTTTTGAGAAAAAAAATTTGGCACAGAATCTTACTGTGTAGCTCCGGCTGGCCAGAGACTCCTATATAAAACAGGCTGCCCTTGCACTCACAGATCCACCTGTGATGATAATGGGTATCTTCAAGCCAAAGGTTACTGGAGAACAGAAACTAGCAAACCTGGCATGGTTCCATCCATACTGTGGTTTCAGATACCTGGTCTCAAAAAACAAAATCCTTTCCCTCCTTCCAAAAATCTTTTCAATTGTTTCTAGCTTTCTTTTATGTTTATGTGTTTCTCTGTGTGTGTATGTGTTCAGGAGTTAAAGAGGGGGTTCTGGGAACCACCCTCTAGTCCTCTGGAAGAGCAACAAGCACTGTTATCCACTAAGCCATCTCTCCAACCCGTTTCCAGCATTCTGTATTGTTTGAGAAATGATTTTTTTGAAGTACATTTATTTAGGTGTGAGGATATATGTTTGGGTGCATGCCATAGCTGGGCATGTGGAGATGAGAAGACAACCTCCAAGAGTCAGTTCTTTTCCTTACACCATGTGAGTTCAGGATTGCCAGCTACTTTCCCATCTTCCTGGCTGTCATTTTTTCAAAAAAAAAAAAAACATTTTTTTTTTCTTTTTGAGACAGAGGCTCTCGGTATGTAGCATCTAGACCAGGCCGGCCTTGAACTCACAGGAAAATGTCTAACCTCTACCTCCCAAGTGCTGGAATTAAAAGTGTGAACCTTCACACAGGGTGCTGAAATACTTTAAAATCAACCCTGTACATAAGCCATGAAATAATAACTATTGTTGGCACTGAACCCTTACAATATTTTCAAAATTAGTATCTTTTCCAGCAAGCAAAGATTTGCTGGAGGTCATCTGAGCTAAGCCAATCATCTCTGACCCTAGATGTTTTCCTAAACAGACCAGAAAAATGTCAAGGCTTCTCTCAAGGGCAGTGAAGAAGCCGAGCCTCAGGGAAATGTTTGAGCCTTCAGTCAGCTAAAGCAAGAACTAACGTTAAAATGCTGCGCTGTGGTTCTGAGGAAGCAGCTAGAAATTTAGCACTTTTGATAACCAAAGGGCATGGGGTTTTTGAATTTTTGTTCTGTTTTTTGAAACTAACTCATTAAAATAGGAAAAGAACCCACCAAACCCCCTTTGCCCTGAGATATAGCCTACTGGCATTTGGGATGGCCAGGTGAGGCAGATATAACCAATATTGTCATACACCAGACTGAAAGGGTGTGGAGGAATCGTGAGCTTGAGGCCCACACTGCCTCTCCCATCTGGCTGAGCACATTTCACGTCCACTGTGCTTCAGAGGTCGTCAGTTACTTCACTCGGTCCTGCAAGATTTACAACTCTGACCCGATGGTTGTGGCTTGCACCTTTCATTCCAGGCAGAGGCAGGTGGATCTCTTGAGTTTGAGGCCAGCCTGGTCTATAGAACGAGTTCCAGGACAGCCAGAGCTACACAGAGAGACCCTGTCTCGAAAAACTAAGATTCAAAACTCTGACTGGAGAGATGGCTTGGTGTTTAAAAGCTCTTGCTACTGCAGAGTAACCTTTACCTAATTAGAGGTTTTGTTTTATTTTTTTCCCCCCAACTAATACCCTTAGTGATTTGTTTGTTCGTTTGAGACAGGGTCTCATATAGCCCACGGCGTCCGTAAATTTATGTTGCCAAAGATCTTGAACTTCCGATCCTCCTGCCCCCCTCCCCCCGAGTGCTGGGATTATCTGCTCAATTGAGCCAGCTTGCTTGGTTTTACACACTGCTGGGTATCGATCTCACGCTAGGTAAGCACTTTACCTTGTATTTAAGGTCTTGGAAACCATAGTTAGTTTAGAACTCAGCCGTCGCCAGGGGGAAACCTTACGCTGTCTTTAGGCATAAGCCTGTCACCTGTAAAGTTTCCCGCTACCTTATCCTAGAAAAGGGTGGGATGAAATGGCTTTCCACCTGGAGGATAAACCGTGTCTGAATACTGAATCTGGTGCGATTTCCTAAATATGCCCAGCGTGTTCTGAAGGAGAGTTACTCCATGGAACAGAGCGGGTCATGCACGTAACAATTACTTCTAAATTCCCTCTCCCTCTTCCGAGATACAGCCCTTAAGCGGCTGCCGGGAGGTGGTTGCTGGAGGCGCGGGAAAGCAGCACTACTAAAGCAGGATTAGGAGACCAAGGTGCTGGCGACTAACCGAGAACCCCCTCCCACGTGCCGCCGGTCGGAGAGGCACGGGATCTAGAGCTCCACCCCAGGGCGGGGCACTCCTGAGGCTCTACCCCCTGAGATTGAGTTGCTTGCTCCGCCGCTGCATCCCTGCACGTCGGGCGATGTATCTCCGCAGGGCTGTATCCAAGACTCTGGCGCTGCCCCTGAGGGCGCCCCCCTGCCCTACGCCACTGGGGAAGGACGGTGAGTGCCCTGCATATCTCTGTGGGTCCAGGCTGGAACCAGCACCCCGAACCCGCCAGCACCCAGTCTCAGACGCCTGAGCCAGGGTGAAGAACAGTGAGGGAGGGTCTCAGGCAAGCGCTCCGAAGTCCTTGGAAACTTTGGAAATAGGGAACTTTTCCAGGTTGGCCTCTGAATCCAAATTAGCCTTCCTGGGTTCCAGTCTTATCTCTGTCAAGTAAGGTTTCTTCATTTTTTAAGAGAGCACCACAGTGGCTGTGAGTTGTAATTAATAGTTGTAAAGTGAAAAATCACTTTGAAGAGGGTCTGACTCACTCCTAGATTCCCACGTTGACTATTCAATGAATCTCTAGGCTCCCGGAGGAGGTAAAGAAACCTGTGGACACCAGGTGTCCACACGCTAGCAAGTGGGCTCCAGGCGCAGTCTGGGTGCAGTGAACACAGGTGGTGCTGAACACTGGGATCTCCCAGTCCTGAGCATCCCTCCGAAGTGGGTGGCCTCGGGTCATTGTTCTGGCGTTGCTGAGAAGCTCACAGCTTCATCAACTTTGGATTAGGGAATTCATGAGGAAGGGCTCGTGGAAATTTTCAAAAGAGGAAAGCACCGAGTAATGCCTCCTGGAACAGAGTAGGTGCTTAATAAGTGTCGCACCCGTGGATCTGGAACTGTTTGCAGTTCCTCTCAGAGTCAGTTCCAGTCCTCAGCCCCCACCCCACCCCCACCCCTTGTCCATCACTGACTGAGGCACAGAAAGTTAATTCTTGCTGTGCTTCACCCAACTCCCTGAGGCATCCGAGGCAGCATCCAGAGCGAGGATTTAAGCGAGAGATAGAAAAAATTTCATGAGCCACAGGGTTTCTTGTTGTTGTTGTTTTGGTTTGATTTTTGTTTTTTTTGGTTTTGTTCTGGTTTGGTTTGTCCACTTGTCTCCCCAGCTTTGATTAGGCCTGTGTTGATGGTGGAGGATGAGAGGGAGATATCTATCCACCTGTTCTTTTAAATGCTACTTGAAAGAAGTCTTCACACACGTATTAAGATGACTTCCCCTCTCTGTATACCTCGTAAGATAGCCATTTTCATCACTGATGAGGTAGGAAGAAGCTGTTTAGTTTAAGCTAAAGTTGATGGGGCTGTTCTGATATTCAGAGAAGGAGAAAGATGAGTCAACTGACCACACACACACACACACACACACACACACACACACACACACACACACACACACACACCACACACACTCACCAAAGCCTGCATGTGTTCAGAGGACAGCTTGCAAGAGTCAGTGGGTCTCAGGGACTGAACTAGGTCTTCAGGCTTGGCTGCAGACACCTATACCCACAGAGTCCTGTCATCTGCACCACACCTTTTTAATCCCCTATCCCCCCATTCTCCATCAAATTAATGGCAGTGTTAACATTCTAAACTTGCGTTAGAAGTTCTGGGTGCAAGGGTACTGATCTAATTTCACTTAATTGCTTTCATTTTTTATGGTACTAAGAACTGAATCTAAGGCCCATCACTTTACTAGGCAAATTTGCTTCTACTGAGTGCTGAGCTACAGCCACAGCCATAATCACTACTTTTATTTGTTCATTCATTTTTGTATCTACCTATTTTTGAGACAAGGTTTCTCTGTGTTGCCCTAGTTGCCTTGGAACTCACTCTGTAGACCAGGCTGGCCTCAAACTCAGAGATTCTCTTGCCTCTGCTTCCCAGTGCTGGGATTAAAGGCGTGCACCACCAATCTGGCATTGACTGGAATCTTAAACGTGTCTTCCTTTGTGGGCATTGATTAATGTTTTATTAGTATTTCCTACTTTGGTAAAAAATAGCTTTGTTTCAGTGTGTTGTTGTTGTTGTTGTTGTTGTTGTTGTTGTTGAAAGACACGTTTTAACTATCATTAAGTTTGATTATGCTTTTTGCTGCAAAATGTAACTTTTTTGGCTTTTCAAAAATTTAGCTTTTTAATGAATAGCTTAGGCTTAGACTAGTTCATTGGGAAAATACCAGGAAGACCAAATATAATATATAAATCACTTCTAATTCTTCCATTCAGTAAATATCATTGTTTATGGTTAATCTACTTGGTTTTAGAGATTTGTGTTGTTTTTGCTTTATAGAAACAAGGTCTAGATACCCAGACTGCTATGAAACAATCCCCCTGCCTCACCTTCCCAAGTACTGACACTAAGGTGTGAGTCAGCACATGCAACAACTGAAGATCTTTTTCTTCTTAGATCTAAGATCTGCCACAGGGTATATTGCTATGGATTTTCACATAATGTATGACAGAATTTTCTTGTAGTTTGAAGAGCTGTCTCAGCAATCCAGAGGACTTGTTATTACAGAGGATCTGGATTCAATTCCCAGTATCCACAAGATGTCTTGAAACAATCTGTAACTCTAGTTACCAGGGAACATGAAGCCCACCTTGACCTTCGAGGACATCAGGCATACACATGGTGCATATACATACATGGAGGCAAAACACTCATGCACATAAAATAATAAATCTAAAAAAAATAAAATTTTTCGCATATAAGCAAATCCTAGTCTGTACATTGTATAAGTCTACTAAAATATGTTTAATTAATTCCTATTGGAAAGTTCTCTTATCACTATTTTAAATAACTCAGATGAAACAGTTTTAAGTCTACTTGTATTGCTGATGTTTTCTTTGTTTTTTCAAGACAGGTTTTTCTCTGTGTAGCTCTGACTAACCTGGAAGTCCCTCTGTAGGCTAGGCTGGCCTTGAACTCAGAGATCTGCCTGACTCTGCCTCCCAAATGCTGGGATTAAAGGCATGGGCCACCACATCCCATTACTGATAATTTTATTTCTCCCTACTTAATAAGATCTGTCTGGAGTACATGCGAAATAGCTTACCCAGCAAGCAAGAACCCCTGGGTTTGACTCCTAGTATTAAAAAAAAAAAAAAAATCCTGGATCAAATAAGAAACAAGTGTCAAGAGTTGTGAGGTGGGCTGGAGAGATGGTTCAGAGGTTAAGAGCACTGGCTGTTCTTTCAGAGATCCTGAGTTCAATTCCCAGCAGCCACATGGTGGCTCGAAAGTTGTAAGGTGTTTTGTTTTGGTTTGGTTTGGTTTTATTTTATTTATTTATTTATTTTTGGTTCTGGGGATGGAACTCAGGCCTCCTGCATATTAGACACATGATCTACCATATGTGTGGTGGGGCTTGGGGGGGTTGTTTCTTTTAGCAATGAGATTTGGGTCAGTAAGTTGGCTCAGTAGGTACAGGTGCTCATTATCAAACCTGATGACCTGGAATCTTATCTCCAGGATCCACACAGAAAGAGAAAAATAACTCCCAGGAGTTGTCATCTGACCTCTACACACATGCTAAATTAAACTTAAGAAAAAGTGAACTTTCATTATGGGGTAGAGGCAGATTCTAGACATCCCCCGCCACACTGTCCTCAGCAGGTGGGCTCAGGGCATGCACATCCAGATCACAGATTTGTTTTTAAGCCAAAGAAAGTCTCACTGCAAACCAGCCATGTGGCTGTGATCCCTGTGTTCAGGGGGCTGAGACAAGAGAGTTTGACTGGCTTCAGCCAAGAAGTGAGATCTTTTCTGGACAAGCCTTAGGGTCGAGTGCATTCTAAGCATGTGTTCCACCCATCATTAAGTGCAAGCTTTATCTTTAGGTATAAGTGTACTTAATTAACTTTTTAAAGCAATCATTTCCTTCTTTCTCAAGTGGACAGCTGAAGAAAGAACAGGAAAAAAGGAAAATAATTACTTCTACTCATGTCTGTTTGGGATATATATGGGAGACTGTATTTCTTTTGCATTTCATTTGGCCACTAAGCTTGTTTAGTTTCTCTATCATGTCTCCTCATCTGCATCTTCCCATACTGATGTTTAATATCAAGATGGCAGGCTTCGAAATCTTTCCTCAAATAGACTAGAGGCTGTTTGGATGAAATTACTACCCCCACCTCTAATGCTGTGTTCCCTAAAGTGAAAATCCACTGTGTTAATAGGTTCCAAGTTCACTAAGGAAAAAAATGCCAAAAACTGTAATTACTGAAGACGCCCATACTTATGTGGTGAAGGTAACCATATTTAAAATTTGTTTTCCTAGCATCTCTTCGTCGAGTGTCATCCAGCAAATTCCCTGGAACATCTGGGTCCAATATGATTTATTACCTGGTTGTAGGTGTGACAGTCAGTGCTGGTGGATATTATGTAAGTGCTTAAAGACCTATTAAAGAATTCATGTGCCTGGCTTGCTAGCTCACAGCTTTAATCCAATGCTCTGAGTCCAAGGTCATTCTGGTTTGCATTCCAAGTTCCAGACCAGCAAAGGACCCTTATGGAGACAGGTTTGTCTCCAAAAGAGGGGGTTGGTTTAAGTGGTGAGCAGGCATTGATTTCTCTTCTGTGCGATACTGAAATTGTTCTTGAAACTTCTAATGGTGGTTGCATAGGGAATTGAATATGATGAATCTTAGAGAGGGAGAAAGAAAGCTAAGCACACATTTTCTTTCAGACTTACAAGGCTGTCACATCAAAGCAAGTCAGACATACAGAACGTGTCACAGATGTGAGAGAACAGACAAAACCAGGGTTACAGCCACTTGCAGGTAAAGTGAACTTCTTATTGTTTACTTATTAGAAACAGGTCTCATGAATCCCAAGAACTTGTGATACTCCTGCCTCCACTTCTTGACCTAGGATTACAGATATGAACCACCACTTGATTCTTTCTTTCATTTCTTTAGTAACTTAATCAAGAGTTGCTATGTGTAGGGATTCACTCAGGAAGGAAGATCACAGTCCCCTAGAGTTACTAGCTATGGATGAGTGCATTTGGTAAATGAGCGAGTTTCTCTGTATTCTGCTTGCTGAGAGGCAGTTTCCATTCTTCTGTATGGTAATATTATTTCTACTACCAGACACCCATTCATGCAAGCATAATTTTAGCATCTGTCTCAGCAGTTTGACGTCTCACTCCCCCCATATTGTTTTAAATTATAAGCTTTTTTTTTTTTTTTCTGGTTTTGGCCAGCACCATCCATGTGTCTTTCTCAAAGTATGCTTTACATGAGTTGAATCATTCCTGAGCCCCTGAGCCTGGAAAATGGCCACCGTGGGAACAGAAACTTTACAGTTTTACCCTAACATCCATTTCTTGCCTCAAACAGCTTACTTTAAATTTTTTAAATTTTTAACAATTCATTTTTATTTTATGTATGCGTGTGTGTGTGTGTGTGTGTGTGTGTGTGTGTGTGTGTGTGTGTGTGTTTTGCCTGCATGGAGATATGTATGCTACATATCATATACCCAGTTGTCATAGTGTCCTGTCCTGTCCCTTCTGCATCCCTCCCCCTCTCCCCGAAGAGGTCAGAAGAGAGAACCCCCAGAGCCGAATTACGGATGTTTGTGAGCCACCATGTGGGTGCAGGGCAACAAACCCTAGTTCTCTGTAAGAGCAGCCACCTCTTCCCCCCACCCCCGAGCTCTTAACACTGAGCCATCTCTCCAGCGCCAAGCTAATTACTTTAAATTATACGTTTTTTTTTTTTTCTATCTAGACTATGACGTTACTATCAATTACTGTGGTCACTACTATTTAGGAACAGAGTTATTAGCAGCTCAGGAGTCAGGTTTTGCTTTGTGGTTTTATTTGTTTTGTTTCGGGGGAGAGGTTGTTTGGGTTTGGTTTGAGGGTTTTTTTTTTGTTGTTGTTGTGGTAGTGTGGATTTTTGGTTTGGTTTGGTTTGGTTTGGTTCTTTTGAGACAGACTTTCACTATGTAGGTCAGGCTGGCCCTGAACTCACAAAAATCTACCTGCCGCCACCTCTGGAGTGCTGGAACTGACAAGTGTGCACCACAAGGCCGGGCATTCAGTTTTAATTTTTTATTTTGGTACTAGGAAACAGTATTAGAGCCAGCAGGATGGCTTGGGAGGATAAAGATAATCACAATACTTGGAAAATGGAGCAGGAGGATCAGGAGTTGAAGGTCATCCCAGGTTACATGGCAGATTCATGACTAAGCAAGGCTGTTTTTAAATGTTGTCTCAAAAAATGTCCCCTTCTTCTGAATTTAAATAAAATAAACTGATTGCATTATTCCACTCTATTCCCATGTTCTTCCAATTAATACTTTGCTTAATGAACCACATCCTAAAGGCGAAAAGGAGAATGTGGCAGAAGCTGGGAAAGCACGTTCAGGAGTTGGAGAAATTTCTGAAAAGGAAATTGAATTGGTATATGCTGAAGAAGTCCCAGAGTTGGCAGCTGGGCCTCCAGAAGAGTCTCCTGCCTCAGGGGCCTCCCTGATCCCTGGCGAGGATGCCCTAGTGGAGACGTCCATATTGAGGGAGGAGCCTGAGCTGAAGATCACCGAGACTTGCCCGTGGGAGACCACTGAGGGAGTCCCTGAACCCACTACAGAGGTGGAGAACTCGGCTCTTGAATCTACTGCAGAGGTGGAGTGCGCAGCTCCTGAACCCACTGAAGAGGTGGCCAGCGCAGGTCCTGAACCCACTACAGAGGTGGAGAGCACAGCTCCTGAAGCCACTGCAGAGGCAGAGAGCTCAGCTCAGGACCAGGCTGATGTCAGCACCGAGGATACCGATGGGAAGCAGAGCTGCGAAGAGAGTGCTGAACTAGAAGAAAGCCCTCCCTTGGGCTCAGAACCCTCTGCCCAGTGTGATTCACAGTAAGAAACCGAGGTCACAGCAGAAGCAGCCTCACCCCAAGGCTGATCTGTAAAATTCCATAGTTGCTTTTGTATTTTTAGCAGCCTTAGACCTTCTTTCTAGAATTTAATATACGTTAAAGAATTTGGCTTTTACTAATAGATGTTTGGGTGGGGTTTGATATTTTACATGTCTTAATAGTTTTCTACCCTCTAAGATCAGGCTGTGTAAAGAGCTTAAACAGGATTAACTTTGGGTTTAAATTTTCCTTTTTAGAAATTGAGTTATCTGTGCAACCTGTATCTCTTTGACTTCTGCTCTGCCTTTCTCTTTGTTATGTGTAAGACTGGACTATTGAGTTTGATGTGAACTCATTTAAATAAAATTAGAATATCTTAAGTGTTTCTATTCTTTCTTATTGTTGGGGGAGGGAGACTTGTGGTTAGGATAACGATATCTATGACCCAGGCTGACCTAGAGCTCACTACTTAGCCTAGGCTGGCAGCCTTGCTGGGTATTGGGCTTATAGGTGTGAGCCGCAATCTCACCAGGCCTGGAGTTTCTATTCTTACAATGTACATATAGAAGTACATATATTACACATTAACCTCCATGCATACATCTTCTCACAAAGAGACCAAGCTTTGTAATATTACTGAAGGAAGAGCAAGGCTCTGGAGAGCTCTGCCCTTTCCCTGTTTGTTATATAAGGGAGGGTACATGCTTTTCTGGTTCAGTTCAGTGCTTACTGAGGATTTACACTTCCTGCCAGGAATCATTCATGCATGTATGCATGCAGCAAATACTCACAGAGTGCCTTCAGCCTACCAGCCACTGTTTTGAGTGATCCTCGGCTTGTATTTTAGATAATACAAATATTATTTAGACTAGATAACAAGACAAATAAAATTAGATATAAGGATTAAGTAGAGTTTTCAAGTTTCAGCTGGAAGTGAAATTGTCATTTTAGATATGACAGTAAAAAAAAAGTCTTATTTTATTCTGTGAGACAGCCTTTGCCTCAAACTCACTATATAGCTCTAAGGCTAACCTTCAAATTCTATTTCCCTGCCTCAGTGTCTCAAGTGCTATTTTTTGTTGTTGTTGTTTTGCTTTTTGTTTTTTGTTTTTTAAACAGGAAGACTAAATCTTTTATGGACATCTGTTCAGCAGCTGGTGACCCTGGCCTTCTCCCTATGTCCTTTAAATGGGCGTGCTATCAGGCCTTTCCATTGCAGAGCTCCATCAGTCCATCCCAATGATCTTCCTCAGACCTAAGTGCTAGCTTTCAGAGCAGGCACCAGGCCAGGGCAGCGTACCTGACCTTCCACTTCCCACGGGGCATTCCTGCAAGCAGTACTAAGGAGGGTGGGGGAGCAAGGCTGGCTGAATGAGATTGCTGCTGCTTCTCCAGCTCCTCCTCCCTCAGGGTCTCCTCTTTCTTGCCCCAAATTTTCTTTACGTGCTCCATGATCTCTTTTTGACTCTTGGTCTCCACAACTACCAGCACCTGCTCCTCAGAATCTGGCACCTTCTCCCAGCTCCCTGTGCCTGTTGTAGTTCACAGTCATGACCTTCACCCAGTCCTTGGGTATCAGCCCCAAGTACTGCACCGGCCCGGGGTTGGGAAGTGGCCCTTTATTGGCAACAGCAGCTTCTCTCCAAGTGCTACATTTAAAGATGTGTGCCACCATAGCCAGCCAGAGCAAGTCTTTTTATGAAGGTGTCTGGAGGGGAAGTCATGCCAGGTGAGGGAACAAAAAAGCACAAATGATCTGCAGCCAAAGCATGCTGGGAAATTCCGGAATTTTGAGGTGACCAGTATGCGTGAAGAGGAGTAAGTCCTTTTCTGGAGATGTCCCAGAAAAGAATGGAGTGGGTGAACCCAGGCACAATGATGATGCGTTTTATCCTAGCACTCAGAGTCTGAGGATAGATGTTCATGAGTTCAAGGTCAGCTTTAGCTACATACATAGAAGAACCTTGCTTCAAGAGAGAAGGCGGGTGGGGTAGGGGGAGATGGCCTAGATAACACAGAGTTATGCAAGATTTGGGGCATTACTAGACTTAAATGCGGCAGCTGATGACGTTTTTTTTTTTTTTTTTTTGATCCCCTTAACTGGGAACATTTGCTCCCAGCTGCTATGACTATTCACGTCCCTCTCCAGCCCCCTCCCTCACTCCAGGCAGTTGGTAACCAATGACTGACCATCATAGCAGGATAAAAGATGGGACCAGCTCAAGTACAGTGCCCCAGAGCTCTACCTCTTTCAGAACTGAAGCTAGTCCCTGGGAGAGATTACATCCTGCTTAACACGTTTTCCTGCTCTTTCCTGCTTCCCTCTCCCCATTCTCCATTCTTCCAGTAACGGTGCTCAGGAACCTCTGCATCCAAGGAATTTTACCTCGGATGATTGGCGGTGGGTGTGTCTAGATTAGAAAGGAATAGATGGATCAAATTTATAGACTGACCAGCTAATGCCCCTGGGATTTGAAAGGTAGAGACACAGAAACTACAGGGCTTAATCACGACTTTGAGGACCGACTGACACCTTGTATTTGCCTCTTAATTTGTCTCAGTATCAATTCTTCATGAGATCCATAAATCTGAGACCTGATGGATTAGAGGTGATCATTCACTGAATCATCTGAGATGTAACAGAAGTACTCCCCGGTCCACACACACACACACACACACACACACACACACACACACACACACAGATACACTCATAGTGCACTCTCACACAGATGCACTCATAGTGCATACACACACACACACACAGATACACTCCTTAGTGAACTCACACACACACACACACACACACACACACACACACACACACTCCTTAGTGCACTCACACACAAACACACAGAAGCACTACAGAAACTATCTTTGCTTTGTTTTGTAATTAATTTTATTTTTATCATATTGTTTTATGAGACAGGGTTTCTCTGTGTAGCCTTGACTGTCCTGGAATTCACTCTGTAGGCTTGGCTGGCCTTGAATTCAGAGATCCGCCTGCCTCTGTCCCCGGTATGCACCACCTCTGCACAACTCTTTGTTACTATTTTAGTTGGGATAATTTCTTCTGCAAAGGAGAGACACTGATTGACAATGATTCAGGGACAGAGGCTGTCATCACACAACAAAGCCTCCAGGGCTGGTTTCTGTGACTCAGAAATCAAGAGCCGGGATGTTTATCATTATGCTATCAATCAAGAATGTTTGGCACCTGGCCTAGAGAGATGGTTCAGTGGTTAAGAGAGTATTGTTCTTACCGAGGATCTGAACTCTACTTCCAGTACACACATCTGGCAGCTCACAACTGCCAGTAACTCCAGCTTCAGGGGCTCTGACATCCCTCTGTCCCTACTCATATGCAGACAGATACACATATACATAAATAAATAAAAATAATAAAACATAAAGCTGGGTGGTGGTGCATGACTTTAGTCCCAACATCTGAGAAGCAGAGGCGGGTGAATCTCTATGAGTTTGAGAACAACCTGATCTACAGAGTGAATTCGACAGTCAAGGGTACAAAGAGAAATCCTGTCTCAATAAATAAATAAATAAATAAAATATATTTTTTAAAAAGGCCCCCTGAATGTGGGTATCAGTTAGGAGGCCTGGGCAGTCTATGGGGCCTCTGGTAGTGGATCAGTATTTATTCCAAGTGTACGAATGGACTTTGGGAGCCCATTCCCCCATAGAGAGATACTCTCTCAGCCTAGAAACACAGGGGAGGCCCTAGGCCCTGCTCCAAATGATATGACAGACGTTGATGATACCCCATGGAAGGCTCCACCCTCTCTGGGGCGCAGAAGGGGGATGGGATGGAAGGTTGGTTGGGAGCATGGGAGGATGGGAGGGAGAGCGAACTGGGATTGATATGTAAAATAAGATTGTTTCTAATTTAAATAAAAAAAATCTAGGGAAAGATAAAATGAAGGACTGAGAGGAAAAATAAATAAATAAATAAAATTTTAAAAAAGAATGTTTGGCAAGCCAGGCATGGTGGTGCACACTTTTAATCTCAGCACTTGGGAGACAGAGGCTGCAGAATCTCTTTGAGTAGCTCAGCCTACTCTACATACTCTACATACTCTACATAGAGAGCTCCAGGCCAGCCAGTGCTATGTGCATAGCAAGTTTTCCTAATAGTCACAGGACACATCACCAAAGTGCTACAGATCCTATTCACAAAAGGAAGTTCTCTTGTCTTAGAAAGCAAACCTTAAATGTGAACTTCTCTTTTCAATACTCTGTTGTAGAAAAACCTCAAACAAAAGAAGAGTGTAATAAAACATCATGTGCCCTACACGAAGATTTACCAACTGTAAACTCGTGGTAAACCTTCTGTTCCTACTTCCCCCATTGCCTTCAACCACCCTGTCTTAGGCCCTGCCTGTAGCTAATACCAGATGTGAGATTGGTTCTACAGTCAAACCAACAACATGAAACCTATGTATGTAAAACGACAATGAGACTTGGGCTGGGGATGGCTGCATTCAATCCCCAGCATTGCATAAGAAGCAGCATTTGAATGTAGGTCCACTGAGGCTGGTTCCCAGAGACACACTTCCTGCACAGAGGCTACACTGGCCCCAATACAGCACCAGTGATGGGAGACCAACTGTACAAACAGGAGCTTGTTAGAGACATTTCACAAGCTGAAACCCCTCATAGATTAGCTGAGAGATTTGATCACTGATGAGATAAATACTAACACTAACAAATCACTGTATTTCTTTTTAAGATTTAATTATTTGCTGGATGGTGGTGGCAGTGTACGCCTTTAATCCCAGCACTCAGGAGGCAGGGGCAAGTGGATCTCTGTGAGTTCGAGACCAGCCTGGTCTACAAGAGCTAGTTCCGGGACAGCCTACAAAGCCACAGAGAAACCCTGTCTCAAAACCCACCCCGCCCCCCAAAAATTAATTATTAATTATTTGTTATGTATACAATGTTCTACTGGCATGTATGCTTACACACCAGAAAAGGGCACCAGATCTCATTATAGATGGTTGTGAGCCACATGTGTTGCTGGGAATTGAACTCAGGACCTCTGGAAGAGCAGCCAGCTCTCTCTGTCTCTCTCTCTTGTTTTTCGAGACGGGGTTTCTCTATGTAGCTTTGGATCCTGTTCTGTCACTCTCTCTGTATACCAGGCTGGCCTCAAATTCAGAGATCTGCCTGCCTCTGCCTCTGCTGGGATTAAAGGCGTGTGCCACCACCGCTCGGGTGAGTAACCAGTTCTCTTAAGCTCTGAGCCATCATCTCTCTAGTTCCAAATTATTGTATTATTATTTGCAGTGTTGGCAATCAAACCCACAGCTTTGCTTCTGCCAGGCATAAAGCCAAACATTCCTGTGAAATACCCACTGACCTCATATGTGCTGCAACACAACACACACACACACACACACACACACACACACACACACACTAAATGTGTGGAGGTCAGATAGAACTTACAGGAGTCAGTTCTCTCTTTCCGTATGTGGGTCCTAGGGATTGAACTCAGGTCATCAGGTTTTGGTTGCAAACACTTACCTACTAAGTCATATTGCTTGCCCAGAACTTTTCTTCACATGTTAGAAATGTTTTCACTCGTCCATTAGAACAGAAAATTTTATTAAGGTTGTGGTCAAATCTATCTCAAGCAGAAACCAACTAGCATGACCAATTATCCTGATTGTTAAATTTGTTTTGAGCCAAGATGGGCAGGGACTGATTCAGTCTTTCAGTGACTGTATTGTGTTATTAAGGTGTTTATGGGGCTGGAGAGATGGCTCAGCAGTTGACAGCACTGGCTCCCCTGCTTCCTGGCTGCATATGCAATGCGATCAATCACCTCAAGCTCTGGCTTCCTAACTTCCCTAAAATGCCAGACTGTAATCTCAAACCCTGAGCCAAACAAACCCTTCTTTCCTCATTTTACATTTGTTACTTTGGCACAACTACAAGGAAAGTAACTAATATTAAAAAATTAAGCCAGGTGGTGGTGGCAGCCGCATGCCTGTAATCCCAGCACTCAGGAGGCAGAGGCAGTCGGATCAGATCTTTGTGAGTTCGAGGCCAGTCTGGTCTACAGAGTGAGTTCCAGGACAGCTAGAGCTGTTACACACAGAAGCCCTGTCTCAAAAACCAAAACATAACAAATTTGAACTATATATCAAAGCAACTAATACTTCCTAAAGTGTGGATTTGATCATATATCTCCCAGCTAAAAACCTCATTTCCCTTCCATACTATGTGATTGAAATGATAAAATTTTGTGGCAGGCTCCATATCTATTTAATAGCACTGGACAGCAAGATATATCCGAGAAAGCAAGATAACTAAGTGAATATACTTGCTGAGCAAGCCTGGTGACCTAAGTTCAATACCAGGAAGCCATGAAAAGGTAAAAGAGAAATGACTCCACCTAGTAGTCTTTTTTGAGATAGGGTTTTTCTGTGGCTTTGGAGGCTGTCCTGGAACTAGCTCTTGTAGACCAGGCTGGCCTCGAACTCACAGAGATCCGCCTGCCTCTACCTCCCAAGTGCTGGGATTAAAGGCCTGCGCCACCAACGCCCGGCCCCTAGTAGTCTTCTGATCTCCACACATGCACCCCTCCCCACTATCACCTCATGCACCTCTCAGCAGTGGCACACACACACAAATAAGTAAATAAAACCTCTTATTTTGGTTATTGTGTTTCCCTGTAGTCTTCAACCATTTTCCTTCCCCACAATGTAGACATCCAAAATGATTTCACATGAGTTCTGAAACTGACACCCTATTTATGCCTCAATTGTGCATATGTGGGGGGCTGGAAAGATGCTCCATGGTTTTGTGATTGCTAATTTACAAGGAAAGGCCTGGGCCATTGTGGGTGGAGCCACTCCCAATTGGCAGGTCCGAGCCATATAAGAAAGCTTGCTAATGTTCTAAAGAGTGAGTTCTAGGACAGCCAAGGCTACACAGAGAAACCCCGTCTCAACAAAACAAAACAAACAAAAAGAAGAAAGCTTGCTGAAAGCCAGACTTGGTGGCACTTGGGAGGCAGAGGCAGGCAGATCTCTGAGTTCAGGGTCAGCCTTGTCTATAGAATTAGTTCCAGGACAGCCAGGGCTATACAAAGAAATCTTGTCTTGAAAAAACAAAAACAAAACAAACAAACAAAAACAAAATAGAAGGAGAAAAGAAGCGGCTGCCTGGAAACAGGCCAGGAAGGGTTGCTCTATGGTTTCTGTTTCTACCTCCAAGTTCTTGCCTTAAGTTCTTTTTTTTTTTTTTTTAAGATTTTATTTATTTATTATGTATACAACATTCTGCTTTCATGTATATCTGCACACCAGAAGAAGGGCACCAGATCTCATAACGGATGGTTGTGAGCCACCATGTGGTTGCTGGGAATTGAACTCAGGACCTCTGGAAGAGCAGTCAGTGCTCTTAACCTCTGAGCCATCTCTCCAGCCCTTTGCCTTGAGTTCTTGATCTGGCTTCCCTAGACAATGAACTATAACCTGCAAGCTAAACATTTTTCTCACCAGTTGCTTTTTGTTCAGAGTGTTTTACCACCACAACAGAAATCAAACAGCTAGCCACCTTCTGCTCTGCAAAACCTTTCTTCTCCTCATAGTGAAATCAGCCACATCTCCTACTGTGCCATCTTATACTTGTCTCTACCATAGCACTTATCATTCTGCTTTGCACTCATTTACATTTTGGGTTTTTTCGGGGGGGGGGGGGCAGTTGAGACAGGGTTTCTCTGTGGCTTTGAAGGCTATCCTGGAACTAGCTCTTGTAAACCAGGCTAGTCTCGAACTCACAGAGATCTGCCTGCCTCTGCCACCCGAGTGCCGAGATTAAAATGGAAATTGCTCAAGAATAAAGATTATGGGCTAGAGAGATGGCTCAGAGGTTAAGAGCACTGACTACTCTTCCAGAGGTCCTGAGTTCAATTCCCAGCAACCACATGGAGGCTCACAACCATCCGTTATGAGATCTGGTGCCCTCTTCTGGTGTGCAGATATACATGGAAGCAGAATGTTGTATACATAATAAATAAATAAAATCTTAAAAAAAAAGAATAAAGATTATATTAAGGCTGTCAGAAATGATTGTTGAGGACAAGTAACCTGACTCCTCGAGTAAAGCCACTTGCTTCCAAGCCCAATGACCTGAGTTCTATCCTTGGGATCCACATGATGGAAAAAGAGAACTGACTCCTGCAAGCTGTCCTCTGACCTCTACTACACATGGGTTGTAGCATGATGGGGGATGTCCTTCAGTATATATGTTTCTCTTATTGGTTGATGAATAAAACACAGATTGGCTAGTAGCCAGGCAAGAAGTATAGGCTGGGCTACCAGACCAGGAGAATTCTAGGGAGAGGAGGCAGAGAGAGGCTGCAAGAGAGGAAGGAGTAGCAGGTCTGGACATTCTCTGATAAGATAAAACCACGTGGGTATACTTAGATTCATAGAAATGGGTTAACAATTAAGAGAGAGCTAGTCAATAAGAAGCCTGAACCATTAGTTAAAGTCTCCTGTGTGTTTATTTGGGGCTAAATGGCAACAGGACCAGGTGGAACAGTAAACTCCATCCACAATGGCATACATGTAAGAATACATACACACAAACACTGAGACACAAATAAAAACATTTGTTGAATTGGGGCATAATGGCCCATGCTTGTAATCTCATCCCAGGAAAACTCATGTCTGAGGCCAGCAGGGGCTTCACTGTGAGATTTTTGTCTACAAACAAGCAAACAACAAAATTAACTCGAAAAACAAAACCTCAAAAGAAAACAAAGTCTCTGTGAGTTCAAGCCCAGCCTGGTCTACAAGAGCTAGTTCCAGGACAGCCTCCAAAGCCACAGAGAAATCCTGTCTTGAACCCCCCCCCAAAAAAAAAAAAGAAAATAAAGTTTGTTGGATGAAATTATAGGACTTAATTTAGAATTCTGGTCTGTTATAGAACACTGAATAATATCATCATTTATTTGCTACAAAATCAGAAATTTCAGGCCCCCTGAACGTGGGTGTCAGCTGGGGGGCCTAGGCAGTCTATGGGGCTGCTGGCAGTGAAACCAGTATTTATCCCTAGTGTAGGAATGGGCTTTGGGAGTCCATTCCCTATGGAGGGATACTCTCTCAGCCTAGATACAGGAGGGAGGGCCTTAGTCCCACCCCAAATGATGTGACAGACTTTGATGATTCCCCCATGACAGGCCTCACCCTCCCTGAGGAATGAATGGGGAGGCAGGAATGGAGAGATGGTGGGGGGGAATGGAAGGACAGGAGGGAGAGGGAACTGGGATTGGTAAAAAGAAAAAGTAAAAGTAGAAATAAAAAAGAAATCAGAAATTTCATGGCATTCAACCTAAATCTATTTGAAAAGGTTAAATTTTGAAAAAAAAAATAACTTCACTAAAATAATTATAACTTCCAGTATAAACTTTCCTCAGATTATACAGGTGCCCAACTAAAGAATTCTCAAATACAAATACAAACGTTTTGCCTAAAGAAGTAAGATTGGAGAGATGGCTTAGTGGTTAAGAGCATTGGCTGCTCTTCCAGAGGATCTGGGTTCAGTTCCCAGCACCCATCAGTTTTAAGGAATCTACATCCTGAAACAGATATACACATGCAGGCAAAACACCAATATACATAGAATTTATTTTCAAACTGAGTATTTAAGAAAAAAAAAAAAGAGTGAACCTATGTTTCCCCTCTCAGTAGAAAGCCCATTTGTTATATTCTAAGTGGGATTTTCACTTATTTTCGAGAGACATGATATTTATTGATGTATTATTATTTTGTTCTCCTCTAGTCCACTGCCCTTGATGTGTCTTCACTAAACCAGAGAGGGCAAATGCAGGGCGTGGGTTCAGCAGAGCTCTGAACGGTCCAGCAAGCAGCTCAACCTAATCAGCTTATGTAAGGGCTGCTGCTGCCCGCAGGCCAGGCGCATCCCAGTGTGAATACATCTGCCGCTTCGAATTAGTTTAGCTTCACTGTCCCTCAAGAGATGTTCCCAGCTATTTTCAAAACTGACTCTTCATATCAGAGTGACTAGCTCTCCTCTAGTTGAACAAACACCCCGTGTCATAGTATACCTTAAAACGCATTCAAGAAAAATCAGTAAAATAAAGTTACTGTGAGAACTTACGTAAGTTCTTGCAAGCCCATTGGTTTTTGTCCAATGGTAGGCATCTTCAAAAGAGGATTTCGTGAGGACAGTAATGAGGCCTGGTTTTCTAAGGCTGCCTTCATTCTTACTTTCCTGTTGACTGTTTTCGGCTACCGGGTATTTCCTGCTTCTCCCCAAAAGTTAATTTCCTGTTTCTTTGTACCTATTAATCTGAAGCAGAATTTCTCCTGTTCAAACTTGGCCATCATCGCAACTGTCTGCATCCTCTCCGCCCCCCACCCCGGCTGTGGATGAATTTTCTAGCTAAAAATATGTGGGGAAAATAAAAGGGCGATGAGATGGCCCAGCAGAGAAGGACCCTTGCTGTTACCATTAAGGACCTGAGTTTGATCTCTGGGACTCCCATAGCGGGAGAAAAGGACTAACTTCTGAAAGCTGTCTTCTGACCTCCTTCCATACATGTACTGTGGCACATGCACACACACACACACACACACACACACACACACACACACACACACACAAATAAATAAATAAGTGTAATTAGAATTTAAAAGCAAAATGAAGAAAAGTATGCTTGCAGGCTTCAGCACTTTCCTCCAGCTGGCCATCTTAATGGTTTCCACTAGCCATCATTTATTTGTTGACCCACAATCTATAATTCCAGTGGGTGTTTTTGTTTCCTTTGGGGAAAGGAGTGATAAAAGTTGAACCCATGGCCTTGCACATACTACATAGATGATCTACCGTATATGTTACAATTCCAGCCCACTTCCTTAGTTTTTCTTTTGTTGAAACAGAGTTTCATGTAGCCAAGGCTAGCCTTTAACTTGCTGTGCAGCTGATGATAGCCTTGAATACCTGATCCTGCCTTCACTTCCCAAGTGCTGTTTTTGCAGACATGCATAGCCATCAGGGGTTAGCTTTAATTTTTTTTCCACAGTCACCACTCCCGCCCATAGTCTGCCTCAATTCCCCTCTCCTTTTTATCCTCTTGGCTTTTTTCAGAGGATATTCTGAATATTTGAAAATAAATTACTCCTCCTACTATAATCTATTTCTGTTTTTTCATTATTATCCCCAAATAAATAAAATAAACTTGCATCATATAATTATCATATATTGCATTATGTATTTATTGAGTTTTTTGGGTGAGGGGGTTCGAGACAGGGTTTCTCTGTGGCTTTGGAGTGGGTCCTGGAACTAGCTCTTGTAGACCAGGCTGGTCTCGAACTCACAGAGATCTGCCTGCCTCTGCCTCCCGAGTGCTGGGATTAAAGGCCTGTATTTATGGAATTTGTAAAGCATTTATTTGTTAGGTATGTATGTGTGTCTATGTGTGCCAAAGTGTATGTGTGCAATAAGTGTAGCGGTCAGAAGGGCAACATATTTGGATATGTATTTTCTCTCTCTTTTTTTCCCTTTCTCTTCCCAAGGTCTCACTATGTAGCCTTGGCTGCCTGGAATTTGCTATGTGGATCAGGCTGGCCTTGAACTCAAAGAGCTCATCCTGCCTCTGCCTCCTGCGTGCTGGGATTAAAGGCACCACATTCTTAAATTGTGGGATTTAGTAAAAATTACAAAGGTGACTGGATAAGTAGTCCATGCATTTTTTATTTTGCTTTTGGTTTTGGTTTTTCAGGACAGGGTTTTTCTATGTAGCCCTGGGAATCCTAGAATTGCTCTATAGACCAAGCTGACCTCAAACTCCCAGAGATCCATCAGCCGCTGCCTCCCAAGTGCTGGGATTAAATACATGTTACCACCACAGGACTGGTAGTCCATATTTTAAATCCCAGCAATCAACAGACAGAGATAGGCAAAGCTCTCTAATTTTTTTTTTTTTTTTTTTTTTAGACAGGGTTTCTCTGTGGCTTTGGAGGCTGTCCTGGAACTAGTTCTTGTAGACCAGGCTGGTCTCGAACTCACAGGGATCCACCTGCCTCTGCCTCCCGAGTGCTGGGATTAAAGACCTGCCAGGAGAGCTCTCTAAATTTGAGGCCATCCTGGTATACAATCCAGGACTGCACTCTCCACATCCACGAAAGATTAAGGCAGTAAGGCCTGCCTCCAGTCAGCATGGATATTTGGAAGCAGAATGTGGCAGCTAAAGTAGACTCCACAGTCAGATCACAGAAGAACATAGTAACTGGGCCTGGTATTACAGGCTTGCCAACCCAGTTACCCAGGAAGCTGAGGCAAAAGGATTCTAAGTTCAAGGCCAGCCTGAACAATTTAGTAAGACCCTGACCCAGACTAAAAAGCAAATGCCGGGGCTCTGATTCAGTAGTAGGGTACTTTCCCAGCAAGCAAAGCATGAGGTTCTGAGTTCAACCATGCCCTTCTTTCTTCAAAAAAAAAAAAAAAAAAAAAAAAAAAAAAAAAAAAAAAAAAAAAAAAAAACTAAAGAAAACAAAAACCACAGGAAGCCATCAGCTTTCCCTCTCATTGGTCTCCTGGATACAGGAGGTCAGAGGAAGCCCTGTTGTTCTCCCATATACAAATAATAAATAGTTCTGCAAGGTGTCCAGACATGATGTATGGATAGTTGAATCGTAACTATTTCCTTTCACTTCGTTTGGCTTTTTAAGAATCAGATATTACTTGATTCTATTCCCCCTCTGGCCAATTCTAATTAACTTTAAAAAATTCCATTCCTTTGAATGGTTTGAACATATTCTCTTTTATTCCAGGGATTTCCTTGAAGTAATTTCCGGTTTAATCATCAGGAATGTAAAATATAGGCTAGGGAATAAAGTAAGATCTGGATTTTGGACAAGTAATACTCTTGTCTTGTTTTCTGTTGTTGTGATAAAATATTCTGGCTAGGGGACTAGAAAGATGTCTCAGAGGTTAAGAGCACTGACTGCTCTTCCAGAAGTCCTGAGTTCAATAGAACTCACAACCATCTGTAATGAGATCTGGCGCCCTCTTCTGGCCTGCGGGCATACATGGAGACAGAGCACTGTATACGTAATAAATAAATAAATCATTAAAAAATATTCTGACTAAAGCAATGTAAATGAGAAAGAATTTATTTTGGCTTACAGTTCCATAGAGATACAGTCTATCACACCAGGCCAGCTTGTCACGTTGTATCAGCAGTCAGTGTTCAGAACAAGGAACAGGAAGTGAGTCTGGACTACAAGACCTCAAAGCCTAGCCCCAGTGATGTACTTCCTCTCCCAGCGCTCCAACTACAGTTTCCCAACTACAAACAGTTTTCCCAAACTTCATCGTTAGCTGGGGACCAAGTATTCAAACACATAAGCCTTGCGGGGAACATTTCACATCCAAAATACATTTTGAGCCAGGCGGTGGTGCACAACTTTAATTCCAGCACTCGGGAGGCAGAGGCAGGCAGATCTCTGTGAGTTTGAGGCCAGCCTGGTCTACAAAGCTGCACAGAGAAACCCTGCCTCAAAACAAAACAAAACAAAACAAAAAAACAAAAGCAAACCAATAAACAAAACCCCACATTTTGTAAGGTCCTACGAAAGAAAATAACATGCTTTTATTTATTTTTATTTTATTTATTTATTTATTTTGGTTTTTCAAGACAGGGTTTCTCTGTGTAGCTCTGGAGCCTATCCTTACACTCGCTCTGGAGACCAGACTGGCCTCGAATCATTTTTATTTTTATGTTAAAACTTTCTTTACTTTTATTTTATGTGAATGGGCATTTTGCCTGTGTGCATGTACCAAGAATATGCCTGGTGGCTGTGGCGGCCAGAAGAGGGCATCATCTCTCCTGGAGCTGTATTTACAGAAGACTATTATCTGCTGTTGTACTGGGAACTGAGCCTGAGCTCTGGAAGAGCATCCAGAACTCATAACACCACCCCATCTCTCCAGGCCCCATTGTTTCTGGTTTATTTTATGTGTATGGGTGTTTTGCTAGCACGTATGTCTGTGCACCACATAGGTACCTAGCGTCTGCAGAGGCCAGAAGAGGGCATTGGATCACCTGAAGCTGGAGTTGGAGATTGTTATGAGCCACTACGTGGATGCTGGAAACTGGACTTAAGTCTTCTGTAAGAGGAATAAATACCCTTAATTGCTGAGCTACGTCTCTAGCAACCCTACACACACACACACACACACACACACACACACACACACACACACACACCACACACACGAGAGAGAGAGAGAGAGAGAGAGACAGAGACAGAGACAGAGAGACAGAGACAGAGAGACAGAGACAGAGAGAGAGAGACAGAGAGAGACACACAGAGAGACACACAGAGACAGACAAAGAGACAGAGAGAGACACACAGAGAGAGAGACAGAGAGACAGAGAGACAGAGACACACACACACACACAGAGAGAGAGAGAGAGAGAGAGAGAGAGAGAGAGAGACAGAACTGTGACCCCTAGTTCTTGAGCCTCTGGACCATCCAACTGCCAATCTACTTTATGCCTGTACAGTTTTGTCGTCTCTGGATGTCTCATTTAACAAAATTACACAATATATGATCTCTTGTATCTACCTCTTTGACTCAACATGCTACATTATTTTCAGAGAGAAATGTGTGTGCATGGGGAATGGACTTTATTTAAAATCAATCTTTCATGAAAGAAACAGAGAAGAATGTCTCTATGGTACTATTATTACAGGAGAAGCTAACACCACTTAATTACAGGACACATCTCTGGAAGACATCTGAAATTTTTGGCTTTCCACTCTTCCCCCTAGTGGCCAGGACTAAATTGCTACAATAGTTTTTTGTTGTTCTCACCTTAAAAATAAAAGTAGGCAAGGTAAATAGCTTGACTGACTCTTTCTACCATGTCATTATAGATAAAAAACACAAATAGACCCCAGATAATACACAAATATTATTTTCCAGTTAAAATACACAAATTATTTTATTTTATTTGGTTTTTTGAGACAGGATTTCTCTGTGTAGCCTTGGCTGTCCTGGAACTCACTCTGTAGACCAGGCTGTCCCCGAACTCAGAGATCCACCTGCCTCTGCCTCCCAGGTGCTGCCACCATTAAAGGTGTATGCCACCATGCCAGCCATCCAAATAAATAATTATTTATTTTAAAAGTTATACATATTTGAGATGTGGTGTTGAGTGAGTTCCAGGACAGCGAGGACTACACAGAAAGACCATGTCTTGAAAAACCAAAATCTATCCAGGCAGTGGTAGCACACCCCTTTAATCCCAACACTCCAGAAGCAGAGGCAAGTGGATCTCCATGTGTTCAAGGCCAGCCTGGTCTACAATGAGAGTTCATGACTACACAGCCATGACAGCCATGACTACACAGAGAAACTCTGTCTCAAAAAAAGCAATAAATAGATAAATGATGTATGTATGTGGATGTCTGGTGAGCTTGGAGGCCAGAAAATGTCGTCAAATTCTCTAGAACTAGAGTTAAAATGGTTGTGGGTGCTGGGAACTGAGGCTATATCCATATTGCAAGAGCAATAAGGACTTTCGGCTGTTGAGCTTTGTCTCTAGCTCCTAAGAGCTGTTTTTCAAGACAGGGTTTCTCTGTGTAGCTCTAGCTGTCCTAGAACTCCCTCTGCAGACCAGACTGGCCTTGAAATCAAAGAGACCCACCTGCCTCTGCCTTCCAAGTGCTGGGATTAAAGTTATGCAGGACCATCTCCTGGCATATATGAATGTTCTTAAATGCAGGGGTCTCTCCCTGTGACCTCCGAGGCCAGCAATGTGATGATCCAAGGTAGGCAAGAATGAAGTTAGGTTTAACAGGACTCAGATGCCAGTATTGGTTCAAACTTTGGGAGTCTGACCCCAAGTAGTTTATTTTAGGGCTATTTAAGCATAGCACAATTTAGCAAAATTTATTCTAGTGATGATTAGCTCCATCCCTGGTTCACAACAAAGCATACATAAATCTCTTTGGGGAACAAAGAAAGCTAAATATAGAACAGACATGACTGCATCAAAACCCTTTTAAAGTCCATAAAGATGGGTTCTATAAATTCTGGGGAAAACAAATTTGCAAGAAGGATCTGGAGAGGATCTGATGGTGCTGGAAGAATCTCCCACCACTCAAGTAGAGCAGAAGTCAGCAAGCTAGAGAGCATGTCCACTCTCTGCTTTCTGGGCAGATAACATATACTGCATTCCTTCCTTTCAAGGAACAACCCTGAGTGTTTATGGTTCCCCTAGTGCTCATCTGTGAGCACTGAGACCTCCGTCATGGCTTCTACACCTAAAAATGGTGACAGATATATGCACAAAAGTATTTATCTCAGTGTTCTTATGTAAATGTGGGAATTGTATCCTGAAAAAAACTGCTGGAAAAAAAGGCCTGGCAGTGGTGGCATATGCCTTCAACCCCAGCACTTGGGGGAGGCAGAAGTAAGTGAATCTCTATGAGTGCAAGGCCAGCCTGGCTTATAGAGTGAGCTCCAGGACAACCAGAACGGTATAGTGAGACCCTGTCTCAAAGAAACAAAAATGCTTTTAGGGCCTGAAGAGGTGGTTCAGAATCTAAGAGCACCTCAGACTTGTTTTCTTGCACCCACAGGATAGCTCACAGTGGTCTGTAACTCCAGTTCTAGATGATCTAATGCCCCCTTGTGGCCACCACAGACACTGCATGCACTTAGTACACAGACATGCATGTAGACCTTTGGAAGCCTATATAAGAATAATGGAAGAAGGAAGGATGTGCTCACCCTTCTCCTATTTTCCCTCGCCTTGTCAGCACATCCATTCCAGCTGAGACACCCAGCCCTGTGGGCCTAGAGCAGCTACCAGATTCTTGGACTTCCCATTCACAATAGTCATTGTTGGACATCAGCCTGTAAGATATTCCAATAAAACCACATATAACTAATACACCCACCAACCTCATGGTCTGACAACACAGCATACTTCACAGCATCAGTTATTGATCTTGATCTCATGCTGCCTGAGAGCTGCCACTCGGCATAGTGAACAAGCACTATCACATATTCTTAGCTTGGTGCTCAGTTTGATGCTGAATGCCCCTGAGTGTCCATGTAGTTTTAAAGGCTTTGCCTCTAACTGGATGCTACTTAGAAGAGGTGGGAGTTATGCAATGGGGTCTTTTGGTTCATTTGTGCACTTGAAGGGGCTAAAAAGAAGCTAGGCCCCTCTCCCTCTTTTCTTTCCATCATGAAGAGGTTGGCTCTGCCATGCTCTCCTTGCCACGGTGTGCTGTCTTGCTGCAAGTCCAAAGCAACAGGGCCTATTCAGATATGGGCTGAAACCTCCAGAATTGTGGACCAAAATGAAACTTCTCTCTGTGTACATTTATATAAATGTATACGACTCATGTATTTTGCTATAGCAGCAGAAATCCTAACATGATTTACATTCACAACACCTTGTCAGAAAGCTATCACACCTGGGAAAAAGATCAAAATCCAGAAGTGGTTTCTATTGAAAGCATACTACCTCTGCACCATCAAATAGCTGAACAATTGTGAGCTGTGAGCTATGAGTTGAGGATAACACATATTGGTACCTGTACTACTTGCTTTCTGTTGCTGTGATAAACACTGACAAAAAGAAATGAAGGGGAGAGCCAGGGTTCTGCCTGTATCAGTCCTATGTTACAGAGGCCATCTATTCTGGACTGATGTCTTTGGGGCTGCAATTGGAGCCATCCAAACAGCCCTGGGTCCATCCCTGAGTGGGAGAGTATGGACCTGGGGAAACTCCTAGCTACCTCGCGGTGTTAAGGATGAGACAAAGACATATCTTGTCATCTCAGGAGGGCTCTCAGTCCATGCTGGAGACTGGAGTCCATGGTTTATTCAAGCATCCTCTTAAATAGCTTTCCAACCATGGGGGGGGGTGATATCAGAAGACATCTATTATCATGTATAAAGCTGATATCAAATATTTCCTTTAATCCTAGAGGCACCCCTAAAACTGCATGTCTTCACCAGCCTCTCACCAGTCCCTAGGCATGTATACAAGCCCTCAAAATAGGTGTGGGCTCACCCAGGGCCTAGGTCTGTTGTTAGGCAAACTAGGAGACATTCTCCACTGAGGCCAAGCCATCTGGTGGTAACCAGCTGCCATCTAAAAGGCAATGTGAGATTCGAGCTCCTGGGATAGAGTTTGAGGCCCTGTATCCAAAATACCATAATTGATTTTTAGCGCCCCCCCCCCCCCCCGACAGGGGAGGAAAGGGTTTATTTCAGCTTACAAGTTACAGTCCATCACTGAGGTAAGTTGAGCAAAACTCCAGTAGGGACTTAAAGTGGAAAACATGGACATTCTGACTGCTCATTCAGGCTTAGCTAGATTTTTTCTCCAATTC